>NC_091174.1:16217594-16252594 GCF_040958095.1 Procambarus clarkii
CAAATGGGCAAAATCTTTCTTTCGCCCTGATGCCCCTGTTACCGAGCAGTAAATAGGTACCTGGGAGTTAAACAGCTACTACGGGCTGCTTCCTGGGGGTGGAGGCCTGGTCGAGGACCGGGCCGCGGGGACACCAAAGCCCCGAAATCATCTCAAGATAACCTTCCCCTATACAGCAGCCTAGAAAACATTTGCCATCTCTTTACCGTATCGTCTCTCAAACAGGTTGCTATAAGAGGCAGATTCGTTTGGCTCTCACAAGTGTATAATCACTTCACGAAAGTGATCGTTAGGAACGCCTTCTCTCACGTCCCTAACAGACGTGAGTTGCTGGATTGTTTAAAGCGAAGGATACACAAGTGTATGTTTGTGTGGTTGGGTATCAATGTGAGCTGTCTTGCATGGGCCAACAAGAGCTGTCTTGCATGGGCCAACAAGAGCTGTCTTGTATGGGCCAACAAGAGCTGTCTTGCATGGCCCAACAAGAGCTGTCTTGCATGGGCCAACAAGAGCTGTCTTGCATGGACCAACAAGAGCTGTCTTGCATGGACCAACAAGAGCTGTCTTGCATGGACCAACAAGAGCTGTCTTGCATGGACCAACAAGATCTGTCTTGCATGGACCAACAAGATCTGTCTTGCATGGACCAACAAGATCTGTCTTGCATGGACCAACAAGAGTAGCCTTGCATGGACCAACAAGAGTAGCCTTGCATTGGCCAACAAAATCTGTCTTGCATGGGCCAACAACATCTGTCTTGCATGGGCCAACAAGAGCTGTCTTGCATTGGCCAACAAGAGCCGTCTTGCATGGACCAACAAGAGCCGTCTTGCATGGACCAACAAGAGCTGTCTTGCATGGGGCCAACAAGAGCTGTCTTGCATGGGCCAACAAGAGCTGTCTTGCATGGGCCAACAAGATCTGTCTTGCATGGGGCCAACAAGAGCTGTCTTGCATGGGGCCAACAAGAGCTGTCTTGCATGGGGCCAACAAGAGCTGTCTTGCATGGGCCAACAAGAGCTGTCTTGCATGGGCCAACAAGAGCTGTCTTGTATGGGCCAACAAGAGCTGTCTTGTATGGGCCAACAAGATCTGTCTTGCATGGACCAACAAGATCTATCTTGCATGGGCCAACAAGAGCTGTCTTGTATGGGCCAACAAGAGCTGTCTTGTATGGACCAACAAGAGCTGTCTTGTATGGACCAACAAGAGCTGTCTTGTATGGACCAACAAGAGCTGTCTTGTATGGGCCAACAAGAGCTGTCTTGTATGGGCCAACAAGAGCTGTCTTGTATGGGCCAACAAGAGCTGTCTTGCATGGATCAACAAGAGCTGTCTTGCATGGCCCAACAAGAGCTGTCTTGCATGGCCCAACAAGAGCTGTCTTGCATGGGCCAACAAGAGCTGTCTTGCATGGGCCAACAAGAGCTGTCTTGCATGGACCAACAAGAGCTGTCTTGCATGGACCAACAAGATCCGTCTTGCATGGATCAACAAGAGCTGTCTTGCATGGCCCAACAAGAGCTGTCTTGCATGGGCCAACAAGAGCTGTCTTGCATGGCCCAACAAGAGCTGTCTTGCATGGGCCAACAAGAGCTGTCTTGCATGGGCCAACAAGAGCTGTCTTGCATGGCCCAACAAGAGCTGTCTTGCATGGCCCAACAAGAGCTGTCTTGCATGGCCCAACAAGAGCTGTCTTGCATGGGCCAACAAGAGCTGTCTTGCATGGACCAACAAGAGCTGTCTTACATGGACCAACAAGAGCTGTCTTACATGGACCAACAAGAGCTGTCTTGCATGGACCAACAAGAGCTGTCTTACATGGACCAACAAGATCCGTCTTGCATGGATCAACAAGAGCTGTCTTGCATGGCCCAACAAGAGCTGTCTTGCATGGGGCCAACAAGAGCTGTCTTGCATGGACCAACAAGAGCTGTCTTGCAAGGGCCAACAAGAGCTGTCTTGCATGGACCAACAAGATTTATGCAGTGTCCTGTATTGTTTTTTTAAAATGGTCTCCTCGCCATCCTTCAGCACCAACGTGGAACACAAGTTTTAAACTACTGCAGAAAGTAACACGTGCTACTTACAGACAATTTAACACAAGTATCACAAACCAAGTAACGGAAATGACACGAACATCTGAACTCCATAAACACGACACGGAACAAAATAATGAAACTGTTACTAATGTCTACGGTTCATGATATTCGATATATTTCCGGAATATACGGCAATACTACATGGAGATATACGAGCATACTTGCTCCTGTAACATGCATGTGCGTATATACATATTTTAAAACAAATAAATACACGGAGCTTCTAGCAATCAAAATGGCATCCGTTCGCACAAAAAAATGTAAATATTGCATGCAATCACCCAGACAAACACAAAACAAAAACAGTGCCTGAAACCACGCACCAAAAAACGGATCCCGTGATGGTCAACACAGGCAACATGCGCAGGCGAACAAATGCGTAAATATTAGTCGAATGTGTCTAGGCTGACGAACTATGCAGTGTTATTGTATTTTGCTGTATGCATTTTATTAAAATGTATTAGAGCCGTGAGGCTCATTCGAACTGTTGCGAGTTTTTTTTGTTTTTTTAACAGGCTATACGAAAAGTCAATGTCACAGGTGTTTTTTATCAGAAGGTAATATGTGCGTAGAAAATGAACAGTGTGAATGTGTTCATCTGTTAGAACTTTTGAACTTTTGTTCCTCATCTCATCCTTAAGGCAAGTGATGTACAGGTTCCTTAGCCTGTAAAATTGTGTTTATATCTACATCTGAAGCTGTGTATGGAGGCTGAGTTCACCGCTTCACTCTAGAGTGAATTCCACTTATTCACGACTCTGACACTGAAAAATGTATTTGTATTGTTCCTGCTAATGTGCTGATGTCTCCAAGGAAGGTTTAAAGCCTCAGTTAGATACAAGTAAGCTACTTCAGAAACCTCTACGTTTTTGTAAGCATCCATGCTTTCATTGGCTGGCCTACAGTCTCGTACTTTTTAAGGCTCGCGTTCGAGTCGTCATTGATCCAAGAGAATGAAATACTTTTTTTTTTTTACCCATTGCTATGAAACCCCCCCCCCCCCCTTCCCCCAATGAAGCCTCATGTTGCAGGTTTGCCCCACACAGGGAGAGTTATTGCATTTGTTGCACGCTACTTTCTGCAGTATTTTAAAATTTGTGTTCCACGTTGGTGCTGAAGGAAGACGAGGAGACCATTTTAAGAAAACAATACAGGAAACTGCATAAATCTTGTTGGTCCATGCAAGACAGCTCTTGTTGGCCCATGCAAGACAGCTCTTGTTGGTCCATGCAAGACAGCTCTTGTTGGCCCATGCAAGACAGCTCTTGTTGGTCCATGCAAGACAGCTCTTGTTGATCCATGCAAGACAGCTCTTGTTGGTCCATGTAAGACAGCTCTTGTTGGTACATGCAAGACAGCTCTTGTTGGTCCATGTAAGACAGCTCTTGTTGGTACATGCAAGACAGCTCTTGTTGGTCCATGTAAGACAGCTCTTGTTGGTACATGCAAGACAGCTCTTGTTGGTACATGCAAGACAGCTCTTGTTGGCTCATGCAAGGTAGATCTTGTTGGCCCCTTGCAAGACAGCTCTTGTTGGTCCATGTAAGACAGCTCTTGTTGGCCCATGCAAGACAGCTCTTGTTGGCCCATGCAAGACAGCTCTTGTTGGCCCATGCAAGACGGCTCTTGTTGGTCCATGCAAGACAGATCTTGTTGGCCCATGCAAAACAGCTCACATTGGTACCCAACCACACAAACATGTGTATCCTTCGCTTCAAACAATCCAGCAACTCACGTCTATTAGGGACATGAGAGAATGCGTTCTTAACGATCACCTTTGTGAAGTGGTCGTACGCTTACGCTCAATCCACTGACCCCAAATATCATCCCGTATACAGGACGCGAGTACAGGAGACTCCCGTTGATCTCGGTATAGGATCAACGGGAGTCCGTTCATCCTCTATAGGATCATCTGAAAATGCTCATTCGTGATATAGTCACTTTAAGAATATTTAATTTGATGTGTTTTATGTATGTGGATAATTAGGGGTAGCGGAGTGGTCTTCGGTGTAGATCTGAAATCAAAATAGCTCGATGACCTTGACTGGATGCGAATCTTTTTCATGAGTCTAATACCAATCATGATGTGCATCATCATGATAAGGTGAATCCTAATCAAGGGGGGAGTTTAAATCAGGTGACTACCAATCAGAAGGTGACTCACAACCAGAAAGTAAATCCCACTCAGGAAAAAGAATAAAAATCAGGAGAGTTATCATCCCAGAGGGAAGGGAGGGAATTATCAGGGGGTAAAGCGCCACGCCATTACGACTATATAGCACTGGGAAGGGGTTAGGATAAGGATTTGGGATGGGAAGGGGGGAAGGAATTGGTGCCAAATCACTTGGACGGTCGGGGATTGAACGTAGAGTTATCATCTCAGCATCCCAGTCTTACGTGGAATAGTGTGTGTGTGTGTGTACTATCCTAGTTGTAACAGGTTATCTTGAGAGGATTTCGGGGCTTTAGTGTCCCCGCGGCCCGGTCCTTGACCAGGCCTCCACCCCCAGGAAGCAGCCCGTGACAGCTGACTAACACCCAGGTACCTATTTTACTGCTAGTTAACAGGGGCATAGGGTGAAAGAAACTCTGCCCATTGTTTCTCGCCGGCGCCTGGGATCGAACCCAGGACCACAGGATCACAAGTCCAGCGTGCTGTCCGCTCGGCCGACCGGCTCCCCAGCTTCGGCGCTTTGGTCCCGCCTCTCAACTGTCATTCAACTGGTGTACAGGTTCCTGAGCCTACTGGGCTCTATCATATCTACATTTGAAACTGTGTATGGAGTCAGCCTCCGCCACATCACTGCCTAATGTATTCCATTTGTTGACAACTCTGACACTGAACAAAAATCTAATGTCTGTAGCTCATTTGGGTCTACTTTCTACTACTACTACTACTACTATCTACTACTACTACTGTAGTCTACTTTCAAGTGTGGTCTAGAGCAGACACTTGCGAGATACTCTACCAACGCTCAGTGCGCTCAACTCACACCAACGTATCACCTGTGTACTTCTGTATATTCGACCAAATATATATATATAGTATCTTAGTGTCTGTGTTTATTTGTCACCATACTTTACGTAACAATAGAACCGTTACATTGGTTTCCAGTTCACAGTTTCCACCCGTGTCCCCTTGTTCGTGCACCCGTGCTAAAAGGTTTGTCTTTGTCCACCCTGTCAATTCCCCTGAGAATTTTGTAGGCGGTTATCATGTCTCCCCTTACTCTTATGTATTATAGGGACGTGTGGTTCAGATCCTTCAGCCTTTCTTCATAGCTTATACTTCTTAGTTCCGGGACAAGGCTGGTGGCATACCGCTGAATCTTTTCTAACTTTGTCTTTTGTTTAACTATATATAGACTCCAGGCTAGAGCTGCATATTCCAGGATTGGTCTGACGTAAGTGGTATACAAGATCTTGAACGATTCCTTATACAAGTTTCTAAAGGCAGTTCTTATGTTGGCCAATCTAGCATATGCCGCTGATGATATTCTTTTGATGTGGGCCTCTGAGGACAGGTTCAGTGTGATATCAACCCCCAGATCTTTCTATTTGACTCTGGCAGGATTTCACCTCTCTGGTGGTACCTTGTGTTCAGCCTTCTGCTCCCTTCGCCTAATTTCATTACTTTTCGCTTAGCTGAGTTAAACTTTAGTAGTCATTTTCTAGACCACACATTGTGTGTGTGTGTAATTACCTAAGTAATTACCTAAGTGTAGTTACAGGATGAGAGCTACGCTCGTGGTGTCCCGTCTTCCCAGCACATGATATAATATATAATATATAATATATATATATATATATATATATATATATATATATATATATATATATATATATATATATATATATATATATATATATAACTGAAAACTCACACCCCAGAAGTGACTCGAACCCATACTGCCAGGAGCAATGCAACTGGTATGAACAGGACGCCTTAATCCACTTGACCATCACGACCGGACAAAAATACACATACACATACATACAAGGTGTGTGAATACACACACCTTGTTGTATTCACCTAGTTATGCTTGCGGGGGTTGAGCTCTGGCTCTTTCAGCCCGCCTCTCAACTGTCAATCAATCAACGGATTATTTTTCTCACACACACACACACACACACACACACACACACACACACACACACACACACACACACACACACACACACACACACAGTTATCACCCCAGTACCACCAGGGTAATCCTGGCAAACTAATTCCTTACTAGTTAACAGAATCGCGTGCTGGTGGGTGAAGAGCTCAGTTCAAGTGGTCATCTAATTATACTTAGTTTACAATTGTTTAACACAACACACAGCGCTGGGATAAAGGTATACAACATGATATAATGTTTCACAATCAGCAGAAGTGCTTCAGTTCCTAATTTGTTATGACTCTGTGGCATGGGATCAAGGAAGAGAATTATCAGGGGGAAAGCGCCAAGCCGTTAGGACTATATAGCACTGAGAAGGGATCAGGATAAGGATTTGGAGTGGGACGGCGGAGAAGGAATGGTGCCAACCACTAGGGCGGTCGGAGATTGAACGCCGACCTGCATGAAGCGAGACCGTCGCTCTACCGTCCAGCCCAAGTGGTTGGACAGGCACGAGATCAAGTGTGGACGAATCTTAGAATAGTGGATGAAGTTGTGAGAATGTTTGAGTCATTGCTCAACAGACGGCCGCGGCGAAATAATCAAATACAAAGTTATTTATCATCAATAACTCTTCGGATCCTTCAACAGGTCAGTTATTAGCAGCATAACGGGTGGTGGACCAGCCCGTCCTGCTAAGGTTTCCCGTTAAGAAAACGGTCAATTTAAAGTGCTCTTATCGTACCTACCAGAGGACCCAAAACAGAAAACGGGACAGTACGTCACTTTCGCCAGCCGCTTCTATTTTCTAGAGTGACAATTTTTGGCCATATGTAACGCATACGAGCGAAAAGTGACATTCTTTGTAGGACAGGTTGACGGGTCAGTGATAATAACACTTGGGCTTGACGGTGGAGAGACGGTCTCCCTTCATGCAGGTCGGCGTTCAATCCCCGACCGTCCAAGTGGTTGGGCACCATTCCTTTCCCCCCGTCCCATCCCAAATCCTTATCCTGACCCCCTTCCCAGTGCTATATAGTCGTAATGGCTTGGCGCTTTCTCTTAATAGTTACATTCCCTTCCCGCCCCACGCCTCGGTTCGAGTTCGAGCTAGAAGATGCTAATTTATACGCTCCAATCCTTGACCGTTAAGAGCTTGTTCAGCGGTAATTGGTGTGTCTGGCTGTTAACCGTTTGGCGGGTCGTATTCCAGGGAAACTAGAGAGTAAAGCTTACCCTGAACTATGGGAAGGGAAAGCTCTAAGCTTTCTAAAACGGCTAGGAGTCGTCTATACGCAAGTCGTCTATCCCTGTAACGACTTGTGTAACGACTCAATTTCTCGGTGAATACACATTGAGAATCGACTTGAGAATGGTCCAGGACGGACCGAAACGTCGTCGTCCCTTCAACTTCTAGTGTGTGGTCTGGTCAACATACTTCAGCCACGTTATTGTGACTCATCGCCTGCAATACACATTGAGTTTACTAAAAGTCCTGCACAATTTTTATTACTAAAGTATACCTCCCAGTTGATGAGGATTTGTGTGACGTTAAATACTCTTATTATACTAGCTTTATTAACCTTTAATATATACAATAAAGGGGAAAAATAATTCCCAAGTAAAGATTTGCGGAAATACGTCATCTATAAAACAGTTTCCTTTGCCATGTTCCTCTGCGGCTTTTATTGAACTTTATTTGCTGTGATGTGTCGAATATATCTGTCGTGTTCTGTCGTTTTCTGTAGCTTTTGTTGTGTTATATCGTTTTCTGTCGTTTTATGTCGCGTTCTGTCGTGTTCTGTCGTGTTCTGTCGTGAACACCTTGCGTGTTCTCGATGATGTGTGCTCTTCGTAACTTGCGTGGCCAGTGATGTTGTATGTATGTGATGTTTAATCCTGAAGGTACTAGGTCTTGTATACTTTGTATGTTCTTAAGGGTCTGTCCTAAGAATGTTCCTTGTTCTTAATAGTCTGGCCTCAGTGTGTTCCTTTGATCTAAATGTTATCTCCACAGTGTTTCGCTTGTTCTCAAAGTTATATTCTTAGAAGGTTGCGTGTGAAAAGAATGTCTTGCACGCTAAGTAACCGGCTTGTCCCGGCTCCCGTGAGCTGGATAACTCAACCCTTTTGTGGGGCTGTGTGTTGCCTTGGTGCTCCCTGGTGGGGCTGTGTTGCCTCAGTGCTGCCTGGTGGGGCTGTGTTGCCTCAGTGCTGCCTGGTGGGGCTGTGTTGCCTCAGTGCTGCCTGGTGGGGCTGTGTTGCCTCAGTCCTGCCTGGTGGGGCTGTGTTGGCTCAGTGCTGCCTGGTGGGGCTGTGTTGCCTCAGTGCTGCCTGGTGGGGCTGTGTTGCCTCAGTGCTGCCTGGTGGGGCTGTGTTGGCTCAGTGCTGCCTGGTGGGGCTGTGTTGGCTCAGTGCTGCCTGGTGGGGCTGTGTTGGCTCAGTGCTGCCTGGTGGGGCTGTGTTGCCTCAGTGCTGCCTGGTGGGGCTGTGTTGGCTCAGTGCTGCCTGGTGGGGCTGTGTTGGCTCAGTGCTGCCTGGTGGGGCTGTGTTGCCTCAGTGCAGCCTGGTGGGGCTGTGTTGGCTCAGTGCTGCCTGGTGGGGCTGTGTTGGCTCAGTGCT
The DNA here is from genome assembly GCF_040958095.1 of Procambarus clarkii. Classification (NCBI taxonomy): domain Eukaryota; kingdom Metazoa; phylum Arthropoda; class Malacostraca; order Decapoda; family Cambaridae; genus Procambarus; species Procambarus clarkii. The sequence continues at coordinate 16,226,425 of NC_091174.1, forward strand.
GCCTGGTGGGGCTGTGTTGGCTCAGTGCTGCCTGGTGGGGCTGTGTTGCCTCAGTGCTGCCTGGTGGGGCTGTGTTGGCTCAGTGCTGCCTGGTGGGGCTGTGTTGCCTCAGTGCTGCCTGGTGGGGCTGTGTTGCCTCAGTGCTGCCTGGTGGGGCTGTGTTGGCTCAGTGCTGCCTGGTGGGGCTGTGTTGGCTCAGTGCTGCCTGGTGGGGCTGTGTTGGCTCAGTGCTGCCTGGTGGGGCTGTGTTGGCTCAGTGCTGCCTGGTGGGGCTGTGTTGGCTCAGTGCTCCCTGGTGGGGCTGTGTTGGCTCAGTGCTGCCTGGTGGGGCTGTGTTGGCTCAGTGCTGCCTGGTGGGGCTGTGTTGCCTCAGTGCAGCCTGGTGGGGCTGTGTTGGCTCAGTGCTGTCTGGTGGGGCTGTGTTGGCTCAGTGCTCCCTGGTGGGGCTGTGTTGGCTCAGTGCTGCCTGGTGGGGCTGTGTTGGCTCAGTGCTGCCTGGTGGGGCTGTGTTGGCTCAGTGCTCCCTGGTGGGGCTGTGTTGGCTCAGTGCTGCCTGGTGGGGCTGTGTTGCCTCAGTGCAGCCTGGTGGGGCTGTGTTGGCTCAGTGCTGCCTGGTGGGGCTGTGTTGGCTCAGTGCTCCCTGGTGGGGCTGTGTTGGCTCAGTGCTGCCTGGTGGGGCTGTGTTGGCTCAGTGCTGCCTGGTGGGGCTGTGTTGCCTCAGTGCTCCCTGGTGGGGCTGTGTTGGCTCAGAGCTGCCTGGTGGGGCTGTGTTGCCTCAGTGCTCCCTGGTGGGGCTGTGTTGCCTCAGTGCTCCCTGGTGGGGCTGTGTGTTGACCCAGTGCTTCCTGGTGGGGCTGTGTTGCCTCAGTGCTGCCTGGTGGGGCTGTGTTTTGACTCAGTGCTGCCTGGTGGGGCTGTGTTTTGGCTCAGTGCTGCCTGGTGGGGCTGTGTTTTGGCTCAGTGCTCCCTGGTGGGGCTGTGTGTTGGTCGTGAGCAGTGGATTGGTGAGTGAGCACTTATATCGTGAGTGAGAACTCTTTAGCGATTTTTTCTCTCGTTCATCTTATTTTATTTTTCCTATTTCTTCTATTTCTCAAACAATATTTCCTCCTCGTTCTCGTTCTTCCTCTTTCGTGTACTCTTCAGTTTGTCACTTCTAGTTCTTCCCAAATGGTTTTCCCACCTCTCTTTTTTTACATTCATTCCTTCCCCCTCTCTCTCCCACTTTTGTTCCTTCCTCTCGTTCTCCATTTAACGATTTCTTCCTCCCACCTCATTTCCCCTTTCTTTTCCTATTATTTTCTCTTCTTCCTGTCTCCCTCCATCTTGTCCTCTTTCCCTACTACCTCTAGGGTGATGACTACCTCTAGGGTGGTGACTACCTCTAGGGTGGTGACTCAACCCATCCTCTTAAAAGTAACGTCACTTTTGGCTCTTATGCGCGCTATGGCCAAAAGTGGAAGTAATTTGAAATGAAATCGACTCACAAAAGTGACGTACTGTCCCGTTTTCTGTTTGAGTCGTCCGGCTTACTCGGAAAGGTTAGGAGAGGAAAATTTCAATTAACATTTTTCATAAAAATTTGAAACTTTATGAGAATTTCCTGCCCACCTAACTAACCAGAGGACTCTTAACTTACTGTTGTTGACAAAATAAATACCAATTTATTTTTCTTTTTTTTCATTTCATATTACGACCACTTTCGGCCATACGGGTAAACGGCCAAAAGCGATGCTATTTTTTTAAGTCACCTCAGGTAGTCATCAGGTTGGATGACTACCTCTAAGGTGGCGAGTACCTCCGCAGCTTTCTTAATCCATGTGTTATTATGTTCAATTGGATATTTATCTTGTGTCAACTGAACAATTGTCGTTTGTCAGTGTCTGTATTTTCCTCACTTAACAAGCCGGTCCTCTTTATATGACAGTACGTTTTGCAACAGTGTGGCGGATCGCACCAATATGTAGTAACGGGGCCCAAGTAAACTAATTTTGTGTACTTTTTTTGTAGAGTTCGGAAAAAATAAAGCTAGAAACCAAACTTATATGTTCCTAAGCCTTGTATAATACTTATATATGTACTATATTAGGTATGAGATAAAGTATAGCATAAAAAGCCCATTTTACCACAATGTCACTAAACATATTCATTTTAGGAGAATATTTGATTAAAAATATTTAAATGCTTTATTATATACTGAAAGTATTCTTGCAGTATTCGAGATATTTTCCACTTTCACATGACTCACAGTGGGTATAACTCAGTCCTCAAAGTCGTGCTGTCAAAAAGACAGTATAGTGATGCAGTATAGACTACGCTAATACAATACATTGCTCTCAAATGCATTTATATTGCTTTTTAACACATGATACAAGTTACAGCTTCTTTCAAGACATTTTACAGCTACCCACTTTCTCCATTCTCTAATACATTCTTCTAAGACCTCTTTAACGGTTGTCTAACGGAATCATACTCTCTCGTCTTCCATCCCTTCACCTTTTTGTCTATAACGCATTCCTCTAATTCCTCTCTAATACTCTCTTACTCTCACACCCTCGCTCACTCCTTTACGAACCCTCTCCTCTGACATCACTTACGCTGGTCTAACACTCCATCTCTCCCACCCTCAGTGTATGACCATCCCTGGTCTGGGGTTCCGGCGGGGCAGCTACCGCTGCGAGTGCCGCCTGGGCTTCTACTTCCCCGACACCGCCTCCCTCAACAAGTACTACAACGGCTCCATCATCGAGGAAGAGTTCGAGAAGAAGATCATGGTGAGTACTGAAGGCGGACGACCCCTTTGGAACCTTCCGCCGGGGGGTGTTCAGTCTGTTTATTTTCACCTAAACGGGCGAGCTATGTCGAGATTCTGTTTATTTAATTGTTTGTATCTGTACCATATAAGTCAGGACTGAGGACGTGTGGGCGTGATAGTCAGGACTGAGGACGTGTTGGCGTGATAGTCAGGGCTGAGGACGTGTGAGCGTAATAGTCAGGGCTGAGGACGTGTGGGCGTGATAGTCAGGGCTAAGGACGTGTGAGCGTGATAGTCAGGGCTGAGGACGTGTGGGCGTGATAGTCAGGGCTGAGGACGTGTGGGCGTGATGCGGAAGATTGTGGTCGCTATGTGGGCGTTTTAGGATACTACTTTTTCTTGACTGCAATTGCTTGCAACGTTACCAAATTGCATTTGGCTCAACAAACTCCATTAAAATCCATTAACTAACAGAACAAAGGGTTCAAGATTTGTGTACAGTGGTCGCCAGAGACGCCCCTGAGCGTGAGCCCTCTCAGTTCACCAGGTGCAGCGTCACTTTGCTTGCAAGAATGCCTCTAAAGCAATTGAAGCACTCTAAAGGTCCTCACTCAAGTCCTCAGCAGAATTGATTTTATTTGTGTCCTAATATGTTGCACAGGTGTTGAAGAAACCGAAGAAATTTGCAATGTTCAGAGCACAAGTGAACAGTTCTAGTTCCATGGAGTCAGTTCTAACAGTACTTGGAACTGGCTCCAGGGAAGAGCAAGTGTGACACAAGTGATTTATTCAGTAACTTGCTTGTACATAGGGTGCTCGACTCACTCGAGGTTGGTGTCAAGTTGATGACGCAAAAGGAGAGATACGGAATGTCTAACTATTTGTTTAACAGTCCTCGCGGAGCCAAATCACAACTGAACACTGTCGTTACAAACCAATCTATGCTCGCCTTCCAATCACTGCAGGGATACGATGGGACACACGAGGTCAATTGGATACTAGATTTATCACCAGAGCACGTGCAATGACATTACTAATGGGACAAGCAATACTCATGCACAATTAAGTTAACATAATTGATCTGTCAACGAGACCGTCAACAACATAGCAAAATGGAATGGCGGAATGTGTCATGTGTGTAGAATGACATTACGTGCACTGAGTAATCCACAGAGAGAACAACATGGTACTATATAGTAGGCATCCGTCAATCCCGTGGGATTATTGAGTTGTGCCTTGGGTGTCTGGATGGATGCAGCGTCTGCTGTGGCGGTGAAGTCGCACTGTAGCCAGTGCAGATAAACCCTGAAGCGGTTGCGTCCGTCAGTGGTCGAGACTTCGTCTGAAGTCTCTTTTTCCCTCCGCCTGCCTCTTCAGTTCACCCTCAAATTGCAGGAGTCTCTTCTGTCCGCAGCTGCTGCCTCCCAAGTGTTGATGTCAATGTTCAGCTGCTTGAGATCGCGTTTGCTGGCGTGTTTTAAACGTAGCTGAGGTCTTCCGGTGGGCCTCTTTCCCATATAAGCCCACCTCTTACATGGAGATGCCGGTTCTCCATATCAGAGGTCCTTCGATACTACTAACATATATATATCATGTGTTTAAAGTCGGGTCAATCCTATCACGTCCTTCATTCATTACAGCCGTTGAGTAGGTGAGATTCACTGACTGATCACCGAGATCAGAGCAGAGAAGAGCGACAATTAAACAAGCAACACAAAATGTGTACTTTGTGTACCTGTGTTCACTGTACCTCTGTACTTACAGTTTATGGCCGACCGTCGTCAACACCCACCCAAGTGCTCCGGTGATGGTTAGGACAGATGGGGTACACAGGCGAGGTGCCGATCACAGTAGTATGGCATCTTGACATTGTCGTGTGGGACTGGACATGCGAGCCTTCACACTGGTGGTGAGGCTTCTTGCTGCTACTGCCTGAGGTGGTTATGCAAGAACCTCCACGACAGAAGATGGTTACACTTAAGAACCATGCGTCCTTGCGTGGTCCTTGCCTTAAGAACCATGCGTCCTTGCGTGGTCCTTGCCTTAAGAACCATGCGTCCTTGCGTGGTCCTTATTTTTTCCCCCCTTTTACTCCCCTTGCCACTTCGGGGGGAAAAGGGTTTTGATCTAGCTATAGAGCCCCACGACCCAGCCACAAGGCATGGGCCGCGAGGCCCCGCAGCAATAACCCTAAAAAACACATTACAACTAAAAACAAACTAAAATTCATGTTGTGACCTACTGTGTACAAAACAAAAAGATAAATAAAGGTACATGGAGATGCATAAAAAAGAAGGATGTACATTAAAATATAATATGAAACAAAATAAAATAGGCATGTCACTGAATGAATGAATAACGTCTCCTGAGGAGACGATCACCTTCTAATGGCATACCTGCATGGAAAAGATATATCACGGGGAGGACATGCCTGGCTTGAAAAAAGTCAAGTCCCCGGAGATACAGAGAACATGCACGCATGTGTCCCTCCAGCCGTAGCTTATCCTCTCACGGGTTCGGACGAGCCACCCACCATCTCCAAAATCAGCCACTGGGGAAGTGGTACCCCAAGATGACGTCCGGTAAACTTAGCCGGAGTCCACTCACCCTAGTCACTTCTGGGTGTCGGGGGCACAAGGAAAGTCCACCCATGTCCAGGGGTAGTTATTATCAACCCCTTCCCGTGTTCTTGGACCACATACGATAAATCATGTCCAGGTTAGGGCTTTTACGGAGCAGATCTCCAAATCTCCGTTGGTCAAGCCCAACCTCTTAAGAACACGGGCACTCTCAATGCTGAACCCGCCTCTGCGATTCAAGGTAATTGAGGAGGCGGAGACTGCATTAGCACCGGTGTAATCCCTGACCCATTGAAGGATCTCGGGGGTGCCATACCGGTCACATTTGCTCTGGTGTGGCCGGGAGAGTGGGAAGCCTTCAGCCGAGACCTGGGTGTCTAAAATTATGGCCTCGTTAATTTTGCAAGCAATGATGTCTGGCTTACAAAAGGTTCCACCATCGGGTACCCGCACCTCCCGCACCACCTCATACCCTCGCTGTCTCAGACGACCAGCTACGAACCGGGTCATGACGTACCACCCGGGCTCCATGCGTCCTTGGGCAGGCTTGTGAGATATGCCCAAGGGTGCCAGGTTTCCTGCATGTATCTCACATGCCGCTGGCACCTGGGCGACCCCTAGCGGCCCTTGACGGCGTGGCTAAAGCGTTAGCTCTCACTTGGACAGCATGAGCAAACTCCCCCCGCTCAACAGGCGGGTGCTGGACGAGATCCACCTCAAGCACGAGGGAACCTCGCACGAGGACTTCAATCCAGCACCATCGGCCGTGCGGTAGAGCCGCTCTCGCCATGTCCGAGAGCACTCAGCTCTGTTGGTTACCGGCTCACCCCCAATCAAGGCCGGCCTTGATTGGGACGCATGGTTGCAACTTTTTGTTCCGAGTAGCTGAGTCTAAAAAAAACAACGAAACAGCCTGTAGTTCAATGCCTCTTGCCTGTCACTTTTTTATTTATATTGGGACTACGTTAGCTGTCTTCCAATTTTCTGGCAGGTCTCCTATTTCCAGTGACATATTGTTCACGATAAAGTTCGGACATGCAAAGTGCTTCCACATTCTCTTTTAGTATCCATGGTGAGATTCAGTTAGGTCCAAAAGCCTTTGTCACATCGAAATCCAGCAGATGCCTCGTTACCTCATCTCTGGTAATGTCAAAATCTTCAAAGGCTGCCTGGTTTATTGTCAACAGTTTCAGTTCAGGGAGTTCTCCTTCTCTTGATAGGAATTTCTGAAATGTGACGCAGCTGGAGTGAGCACGGCGACCATGGTGCAGCTGGTGACATGTGTGGCGGCTTTGTGGCAGCTGGTGGCGTGTGTGGCGGCTTAGCGGCTTAGCGGCAGCTGGTGACGCAGATGGCTAGTGGCGGGTACGCGCGGCGACGTTCAACGCCAAATCACACTTGGCAAGCGGCGGCAAAATTAATTTTCCACTCATAGGAGTTATGGCAAACTCTAACACACGGGAACAATGCGGCGGCCCACACAGTGTTTGTTGACACACCTGCAAGAGTATACCGCAACTAATGACTGCTGCTTCTTGATTCACAACAGCACACTGGGCGCTGTTTGGCTCTAAGGGTACCTTGTGCTGACTCTGCTTATGTTAATCACTCAATGAACTTGATTACAATATAATTACGGACATGATTCCTGGTGCGCGCCGGTTACACCAAAACAAGCGAAGTGGGTTAACTTGATGTTGGAGAACGTAGTAGGATGCTTCAGACGTCAGACAAGCTCAAACTACGTCTTGGTAGAACGAACTCCTAGAATAGAATGCCTAAGGGACCCGACTGAGAACTTCATCAGAGCTTCAAGGGATCACGACGTTTAGATCTACGAACTTGCTAATGAGAACCTGGCAACCATGCCTTCCTCAATGATGTAGACCTGTTTGTCGGCTAGAGGCAGGACCTCACAAATACGTCTCGGGTCATTTGGGAAGTTGATCTTAGGGCCCTTCCTTATACACACTCCGGCTGACTGGCCCACTGGCAAGATGGATGACTCCTCCAGCACTACTTCTGTGTGTAAAGGGTTTAATTCGCCCTATCTAATCATGCAATGGGCGCACGTCAGTCATCATGGTATTACAAAATGCTGCTAGGGATATGGACATGACAGTTCGGACCTGACAGTTCGGACCTGTCAATTAGGACCTAGGAGTTCGGACCTGCCAGTTCGGACAAGACAGTTCGGATCTGACAATTTGAACACCGGCACCCAACATGCAGGGGCCAGATTCACGAAAGCACTTACGCAAGCACTTACGAACGTGTACATCTTTCCTCAATCTTTGACGGCTTTGGTTACATTTATTAAACAGTTTACAAGCATGAAAACTTGCCAATCAACTGGTGTTATTGTTATAAACAGTCTCCTGGTGCTTTGGAGCTCATTAACTGTTTAATAATTGGAAACAAAGCCGCCAAAGATTGAGAAAAGATGTACACGTTCGTAAGTGCTTTCGTGAATCTGGCCCCTGGATCCTAACCTTAGCATAGAGATTATAAAATATTCAGGTTGTGCACTCGAGGGCGGAATTCTGAGTGCACTACAGTATGCCCTAGTAGGTGTGTGGAAGACAGGCAGAAGTGGGGAGCATGGCGGGTGTGAGGCTTATGTGGTGAGAGATCCTGAAAGCAGTAGTGATGTAGAGTGCCAGGTGTGGGGGGCGAGGGAGTGCTTACTCCCACAGCACTCCCACACCTGCCTGGACTCTTCCCAGCTCTAGGGGCCCCTTCCCCTCCTTGTCCAGGTCACGTGGACACACACCACACCATCTTATGAGGGGATTTCCTCTGATCCTCAAGAAGAACTGTCAGGTCTTGCCATCTTAAGACGAGTTGAGATGCCGTGCGAACGGTAAATAAGTGAAAGGGAGGTAAAGGAAAGAGAAGGAAGGTGGGGGGGGGGGGTGTTTGAGGAAAGGACGAAAGAGTAGGGAAGGGAAGGTAACTGGAGTATAATACAAGAATGGGAAGAAATCAGAAATGGTAAGAAGATAAGACCGGGATATCAGAGGGGGAAACAAAGAAGATATAAGAAGTTGAAAAGGAAGAGGGGGAAAGGAAAGGCAGGGAAGGAGATGGGAAAGGGAGAGAATAGTATAGACTGACATGAGGAACCTGTGTAAGGTAATTGGAAAGAGAGAGCCCTAAGCTCTAGCACGTAGAAAGGATAGGAGCTGGGATCGAAGGACGGAGTGAATATACGATACTCATCCACCTGTGCAAGGAAGTTTGAAAGACAAGGAAATGGTCATAATTTACCCGTATATGAAACGACCAATGTGTTTACCGCCCTTAAAACCTCTCCATACAACGTTTACTTCCCATAAACAATCCACAGGGTTTGCCTTACCCTAAAACTTCCAGCAAACTGGTTTTACCTCTGAAAACATTCCCTAAAACTTTGTTTACCTCTCTTTAAACCTTCCCACCAACAGAATTTACTCCTTTTAAAGCCTCTTCCAAACAGGGCGAGGCTCAGGTTGCTGGTCTTCAGTCCTGTAGTGGCTCTCAGATTATTTTTTTTCCCCTGTGTAAACTCTGACATGTTTACTTTGTTAAAACTAGTCCAAGGTGCTCTCTACAAATGGGTTTGGCACTAAATCAAGAGCCCAAGTATTTCGGGTATATTTACCAACCCCAAAAAGACCCTCCTCGAGCATCTGGAATGCTCACCCCGGTGCCTCAAAACCATTTTCTCATTGCTATATCACGCCATGGAAATTTCTTTGTGATCTGAAGGAGTGGCATAAGGGTGTGAACACATAAGGAACCGCCGGCCAGAGTGCAGGTGGGCTGACCATAACAATGCTGGTTGGGCTCTAATTCATGGTCTCCAGTGAAATAAGAGTTCAAGGCTGGTCGGATTTTGTCCTATCGTGGCCGAGTCGGTAAAGGCAGGTGTCTGAGAATCACCAGATCGCCGGTTCGTCACCCCATTGCCTCAAAATGATTTTACCAATGAATGTTAATGTTATTATCACACAGTATGGTAGTTAGCAATTTATAGTTGTGTGTGTGTGTGTGTGTGTGTGTACTCACCTAGTTGTGCTAGAGGGGGTTGAGCTCTGGCTCTTTGGTCCCGCCTTTCAACGGCCAATCAACTAATGTACAGGTTCCTGAGCCTACTGGGCTCTATCATATCTGCATTTGAAACTGTGTATGGAGTCAGCCTCCACCACATTACTGCCTAATGCATTCCTGCACATCACTGCCTAATGTGTGTGTGTACTCACCTAGTTGTGTTTGCGGGGGTTGAGCTCTGGCTTTTTGGTCCCGCCTCAACCGTCAATCAACAGGTGTACAGATTCCTGAGCCTATTGGGCTCTATCATATCTACACTTGATACTGTGTATGGAGTCAGCCTCCACCACATCACTTCCTAATGCATTCCATTTGTCAAGCACTCTGACACTAAAAAAGTTCTTTCTAATGTCTCTGTGGCTCATTTGGGTACTCAGCTTCCACCTGTGTGTGTGTGTGTGTGTGTGTGTGTGTGTGTGTGTGTGTGTGTGTGTTTGTGTGTTTGTGTAAATCACAAAGAAATTAACGTGATATGTTCAACCACGATAGGAAATTAAATAAGATATTTCTTAAGCAGCACTTTCATGTTAATCAACACATCATTTGAAGGATGAACATTATATTTCAATGGAGGGGGATATATAGGTAAAAATACAATAAGAATAACAATAAGTTTTTCACCACATGTGTGGTGAAAAACAATGTCTTTGTAATTTTGTAAGAACAAAAGAAAACTACAAAGCCTTATTGGCCAATTCATGTGAATTCCAGGAAGCGACAATACTAATGAGATAACTGTGTATAAAAGATCTTACTGAAATCGCTAATTTAATTTGATTAATTAAAAATGGAATCAAATTGTACAAACCATTAACAATATTCTTATTGTATGACTCTGTGATTTGTGTTAAAGTAGATACAATAATATTTATATTGAAAATGACTTTACAATTACTTATTGAAGAAGACCTCTCCCAATCAATTTGGCGAGAATATTCAGACAAATAGGTGCTATATGGCATTATATATATGACATATGACATTATATATATGACATGACATTATATATATGACGTGCTATATGACAAATATGGCATTAAATAATTGGCCATTTTTTACAGATTTGAAATTTCTAAGTTCAACTGTACTAGTTGAAGTCAGCCACATTCATGATGTGTTATAGTTAATTTGCAGCAGAATATATTCAAGATTGTCCATCAGGAAGTTATTTGAGTATGCCCCCTGCATACCTGACATACTCTCACCTGACAATGATGAGAATGACAGTTCAGGAATTTATGAAAAGTTCAGACAAACATCAGTAGGTTGGACATGAACCGATTGATTGAAACAAATTACAAATCCCCCCCCCCCCTCTTTGTCAAGTCCATCACGAGGCATCCATGACATTCAGCCAACATTCTCAACAATGTTCACAAGATTCATTTCGTCTAGAAATTTTTCCAGCACCTCGACCGTATATGGGTTATGAGCATTCACGAACCTGAGTTCGAGATCGCCACCTAGGAAATGAATCCCCCTGATAGCAGACATAATTCTAATGTATATGGTGGCTTCCATCGCGACTGGTAGCCGATGGGTAAGGCTATACATCAGATCTGAGTATTGCAGATGAGGAGTCACATTAACGTGGCAGAAATATGTTGACCAAACCACACACTAGAAAGTGAAGGGACGACGACGTTACGGTCCGTCCCTTCATTCATTCAGTCATTCTCAAGTCGATTGTGACTTGAGAATTGTGACTCACAATCGAATTGAGAATGGTCCAGGACAGACCTAAATGTCGTCGTCCCTTCACTTTCTAGTGTGTGGTTTGGTCAACAGGCCTGAGTATTATTTGGCCTGTCAGCAGATTTTGTTTCAAACATTTGATCCTGTCTATCCAAATCCTCTTAGCTTCGACAGGTGTCCTCCTAATGCTCTTTCCTGAGACCGTGTTTATTCTTGATATATTGCCGATAGTTCCTACCAGTGGTGTTCCTTGCGATTGCAGTTCAAACATACCCAAGTTACAAGGCAGGAAGTAGTACCTTGTGTGGTCACCCCCGTGATCTTTTTCGCTGATTTCTGAGTTGAGCAGCTTGTTGAGACCACTGATGACGTTGTTCAGGATGACGCTGAAGTTGGCGATAGAACTCTCTTACTGACTGACTTACTGTTAGCAAAAGGCGTTAACGCTGATGCGAGAGATTTGTTTGCCATCATGCACACTAGGAAGTCTGTCTCGATTGTTAGTGCTTTGGATTGATCCTTGCGAAGATAGAATGGACGATTTTTTATTCTCGGTTGCTAGAGGTAAAGGTAACAGAAGTCTCAATTTGGTCGGAATACTGGATCCAGTGAATGTTGAGTTGAAACTCACACCACGGTGTATTTCCTCGGATTATATGTTAGCATTTATTGGCTGAAACTCATAGGTGGTTGAAGATCCTACCGTGTGCTTCCTGTACTGCAGTTGTGGGTCTTAATGTCCTATAAAGATTTAGGAATCATATAATAACTCCACTAATATACTGAGATGGTTGCTGAGTGATAATTCCAGTTCGTGTGACTCATTTTGTTGAAGGTGGTTCCGAATTTCTCTGTCTTGAATGAGTCCATACCATATAAAACTTCGGTCAATGTTTACCTGTGCTGGAAAACAGAGCTAATTTAAATTAATTAACAGCCACCTGTTGATCTGTGCAATTGACTACAAGACTAACCTCAGTATTGTTCTGCTGTATTTTGAATACAACGCTGCTATATACGTCACAGAACTATAAATCCATTTAATCCAGAAATCCTGAGAGTTGCCTCCTGGATATAACAAAATTCAGTATTAACCTTGCAGGATGAATGCCAATTTTCATACTTGCACTGGATAGAATATTTTGTTCTTAATGATGTACTAACAGAGTAGTAGATTATAAGTGTATATTGAGTCACATGAGTGACTATTGTATAAGTGTATATTGTATAAGTGTATATTGTATAAGTGTATATTGTATAAGTGTATAAGTGTATATTGTATAAGTGTATATTGAGTCTCTTTCAATGTTGAAAATGGTGTTGGCATGTCATAGATCTCATCAATCACAGTCAGGTAGGTACTGCCAGTCACCACAGGCAGGGTGGTGTGCCAAAGGTGAGGTGTGCCTAGCCACACCTTGGCACCCTTATAAGACAAGTTGGTGGTCAGTGTGAGGTCACACTCGGAAGTGTGCGTGAGGTCACACTCGGAAGTGTGCGTGAGGTCACACTCGGAAGTGTGCGTGAGGTCACACTCGGAAGTGTGCGTGAGGTCACACTCAGGTAACAACAACTCTCTGCATGCCGAGCATATGCTGAACAGGAAACAAAATCATTAACAACAGAGTGAGAATATGTCACACTTTGTCGGTATTTAGTCCCAGCGATCACCGGACAACTACACAACACCGGACAACTACACATCACCGGACAACTACACATCACCGGACAACTACACATCACCGGACAACTACACATCACCGGACAACTACACATCACCGGACAACTACACATCACCGGACAACTACACATCACCGGACATCAACACATCACCGGACATCAACACAACACCGGACATCAACGACATCACCGGACATCAACGACATCAGGGCACTTTCCAACTGGCTCCAGACACTTCCTGTTTATCGCTTCCTATTTCTTCCTTCGCCTTCTTCTTTCTTTTTCTATCCATTTTGTTCTTTCATCTCTCTCTCTCTGTATCTCTTATCCTCTCCTCTCTTACTCTCTCTTTATCTCATCATTGATCTATCTCACTTCTTTTATTTACCCAACCATTTAGGCTAGACGGTAGAGCGACGGTCTCGCTTCATGCAGGTCGACGTTCAATCCCCGACCGTCCAAGTCGTTGGGCACCATTCCTTCCCCCCCGTCCCATCCCAAATCCATATCCTGACTCCTTCTCAGTGGTATATTGTCGTAATGGCTTGGCGCTTTCTCATGAAAGTCTCCTTCCCTTCTCCCTTTACCGTCCTCTCTCTCTTCCTTTCTCCGTTTCCACATTCCCGTCTCAGAAGAAGAAGAAGCACTCAGAAGTAAACACGGAAAATCAGGTCTTAAGAGAATTACAGGAGAATTACAATTACCTAATATTCCCAATTAATTACAATTACCTATTATTTCCCTCCTAGTTCATAAACGACTCATTATGAAAGAAAATTGCGCAGAAATTTATAGGAGAACCGATGAATTAAAAGTACAGAATTACCTCGTATTAATTTATACCGTAATGTTATATATGAAGTAGCAAGTAAAACCCTCAATTTAGTAAAAATTGCCTCGGAAATTGCTCTAATTTCCACTTAACGAAATCATATGAGAACTGTTAGTCCAACGCAATTAAATTTCTTACGTCTTGCTTTGTAAAATTCGAAAAAAAATCTAAAATGATCATAATTATCAATGATACTCATAAAAATTAATGATAAAATAACTACGCCAAAATATTGTTAGTTCACGAATTTAAAGGAATAGGTTTCTGATACTCTCGAAGGAAAATAGAAAAAGCATCAATATTTTGTTAAACATTACAAATAATTACAAAAATAGTTAATTTTAATATAATTATGATAATATGTCTCACATATAACGTTGATAAGATAACTGTAGTAATACTACATTTATCCCTTATCATATATGTAATTTGGAGCACAACACCAATAAACAACCTTCCACAGTACCAGTAAACAATATATCACAACACCAGTAAACAATATATCACAACACCAGTAAACAATATATCACAACACCAGTAAACAATATATCACAACACCAGTAAACAATATACAATAATACCAATAAACAACATACCCAATACCAGAAACAACATACCCAATACCAGTAAACAACATACCCAATACCAGTAAACAACATACCCAATACCAGTAAACAACATACCCAATACCAGTAAACAACATACCATAATACCAGCTAATAATATATGCTCCACTAATGCTCCAGACTCACCAACACAGCTGGGGTGTTGTTTAACATAAATGCTCCACTAATGCTCCAGACTCACCAATACAGCTGGGGTGTTGTTTAACATAAATGTTACACTAATGCTCCAGACTCACCAATACAGCTGGAGTGTTGATGAACATAAATGCTCCACTAATGCTCCAGACTCACCAACACAGCTGGGGTGTTGTTTAACATAAATGCTCCACTAATGCTCCAGACTCACCAATACAGCTGGAGTGTTGTTGAACATAAATGTTACACTAATGCTCCAGACTCACCAATACAGCTGGGGTGTTGATGAACATAAATGCTCCACTAATGCTCCAGACTCACCAATACAGCTGGGGTGTTGATGAAGATAAATGCTCCACTAATGCTCCAGACTCACCAATACAGCTGGAGTGTTGATGAACATAAATGCTCCACTAATGCTCCAGACTCACCAATACAGCTGGGGTGTTGATGAACATAAATGCTCCACTAATGCTCCAGACTCACCAATACAGCTGGGGTGTTGTTGAACATAAATGCTCCACTAATGCTCCAGACTCACCAATACAGCTGGAGTGTTGATGAACATAAATGCTCCACTAATGCTCCAGACTCACCAATACAGCTGGAGTGTTGATGAACATAAATGCTCCACTAATGCTCCAGACTCACCAATACAGCTGGAGTGTTGATGAACATAAATGTTACACTAATGCTCCAGACTCACCAATACAGCTGGAGTGTTGATGAACATAAATGTTACACTAATGCTCCAGACTCACCAATACAGCTGGGGTGTTGATGAACATAAATGCTCCAGACTCACCAACACAGCTGGTATTTTAGAGAATATAAACGCTCTTCAAATGCTGCTAGCAAACTTTCCAAACAGCATTATATTAAAAAGAATATCGAAGTAGCGAAGTTTGCTGTAGGCTAAAAATATATAAGAATTTCCTGAAACGTGAACTATTTTCCTTATGCGAGTTTCACGCCAAATAAAGGGACAAAACCCCACCAGTTACAAAGGCGTGATAGTACTTATGGCGACTATTGGGATAACGTACAAAAATTAACTGTTTGCACTACGAAAAAGTTCAGTTTGGGACAATTAATTTTGTAATAGGTAGGAGAAAGAAGGCAACCACCATCCCCCACACAATCCTCCCTCCAATCCTGTCCTTACATTCCTTCCTTCCTTGAATATACAGTACAATCATGTTATCTTAACGGTCTTTCCTCACAATTACCTATCTATTTCATCAGCCATAGGCCTAAAGATGACCTACGAAGGTGATTCATCATCAAGCTTATGGACAATAATTTAAACAAATATGATAAGCTAGCCGTAGAGGACATCCCAAAATTCTGGACTAATCCCTTGGTGAGCAAAGCTTCTATTCTGCCCAATAAGCTCCGGAATTTAATCAGCATCCCACAAATGTTTATGGAAAACCAATGGTTTAATTGTTATCGAAATTGGCTAAACTTGGCGGTCGTTGAAGCGATACCAGACTCATAGACACTGGAGCGACACCAGACTCACAGACACTGAATATAGCAGACTCACAGATACTGAATATAACAGACTCACAGACACTGAATATAACAGACTCACAGACACTGGAGAGATAACAGACTCACAGACACTGAATATAACAGACTCACAGACACTGAATATAACAGATTCACAGACACTGTTTGGATAACAGACTCACAGACACTGCAGAGATAGCATACTCATAAACACTACAGTAGAAAGGTCTGTTTAAAAATATTCGTTGTCCCTATTCACAGAGCAGTCCTAAAGGTGAAAATGTATATACAAAAAGTACATCTTTTCTACATACAGGATTTTCCTTTCAGGGAAGTAGGATAATATTAATATAGTTCAAACTTGACACTAAGAGTTGGATCTCTCAAATGTATCAACATATAAAATATTCAAGACTCTGGCACATCCAAAATTTGAAACTCACAAGTCATTTTCAGGGTCTTTGATCATTCTATTGTTTGCTTTCACTTTCATATTTATGTTCTGTTTGACTATGTGGGGGTTTTTGAGGAAGGGGGGTAGGGATAATGACCCTTATCACAGTAGCTTTGAGTTCCATCATCACTGTAGCCTCCACCTCCTGCTCCCATCATCACTGTAGCCTCCTCCTCGTGCTCCCATCATCACTGTAGCCTCCTCATCCTGCTCCCATCATTACTGTAGCCTCCACCTCCTGCTCCCATCATCACTGTAGCCTCCTCCTCCTGCTCCCATCATCACTGTAGCCTCCACCTCCTGCTCCCATCATCACTGTAGCCTCCTCATCCTGCTCCCATCATCACTGTAGCCTCCACCTCCTGCTCCCATCATCACTGTAGCCTCCTCCTCCTGCTCCCATCATCACTGTAGCCTCCACCTCCTGCTCCCATCATCACTGTAGCCTCCTCCTCCTGCTCCCATCATCACTGTAGCCTCCACCTCCTGCTCCCATCATCACTGTAGCCTCCACCTCCTGCTCCCATCATCACTGTTGCCTCCACCTCCTGCTCCCATCATCACTGTAGCCTCCTCCTCCTGCTCCCATCATTACTGTAGCCTCCACCTCCTGCTCCCATCATCACTGTAGCCTCCACCTCCTGCTCCCATCATCACTGTAGCCTCCACCTCCTGCTCCCATCATCACTGTAGCCTCCTCCTCCTGCTCCCATCATCACTGTAGCCTCCACCTCCTGCTCCCATCATCACTGTAGCCTCCACCTTCTGCTCCCATCATCACTGTAGCCTCCACCTTCTGCTCCCATCATCACTGTAGCCTCCACCTTCTGCTCCCATCATCACTGTAGCCTCCTCCTCCTGCTCCCATCATCACTGTAGCCTCCGCCTTCTGCTCCCATCATCACTGTAGCCTCCTCCTCCTGCTCCCATCATCACTGTAGCCTCCACCTCCTGCTCCCATCATCACTGTAGCCTCCTCCTCCTGCTCCCATCATCACTGTAGCCTCCACCTCCTGCTCCCATCATCACTGTAGCCTCCTCCTCCTGCTCCCATCATCACTGTAGCCTCCACCTTCTGCTCCCATCATCACTGTAGCCTCCACCTTCTGCTCCCATCATCACTGTAGCCTCCACCCCCTGCTCCCATCATCACTGTAGCGCCTTCTTCCAGACCATACCATAAACCCTTCCAGGACGCTAATATGAACGCCAGAGGATCACAAATCCTGTTAAGTTACCCGAGAACAAACACCTATAAGTCACATCCTGAGACTTGCAAGGTATATGTGTTGGGAAGTCTTCTTGCTTGCACTGAAATCAATATTTGTTCTTGGTGATGTACTCACAGATGAGTAGCTATCAGGTGCATATCCTGAGGAAACATTAATGCCTTATATTTTGAGAGGATGTTGCCTCGAGAAAGCAAATTCCAGATGTCGCAACTACGAAGTTATTGTTAGGCACCATAACTCAGCAGTTGTTGTATTGTGTGTTATATATATATATATATATATATATATATATATATATATATATATATATATATTAGTACCTAGTAGCCAGAACGAACTTCTCAGCCTACTATGCATGGCCGGATTTGCCTAATAAGCCAAGTTTTCATGAAATAATTTTTTTCGACTACCTAACCTACCTAACCTAACTTTTTCTGCTACCTAACCTAACCTAACCTATACAGATAGGTTAGGTTAGGTAGGGTTGGTTAGTTTCGGTCATATATCTATGTTAATTTTAACTCCAATAAAAAAAAAATGATCTCGTATATAATGAAATGGGTAGCTTTATCATTTAATAAGAAAAAAATTAGAGAAAATATATTATTCAGGAAAATTTGGCTTATTAGGCAAATCGGGCCTTGCATAGTAGGCTGAGAAGTGCGTTCTGGCTACAAGGTACGACATATACATTATATATATATATATATATATGTCGTACCTAGTAGCCAGAACGCACTTCTCAGCCTACTATGCAAGGCCCGATTTGCCTAATAAGCCAAGTTTTCATGAATTAATTGTTTTTCGACTACCTAACCTACCTAACCTAACCTAACCTAACTTTTTCGGCTACCTAACCAAACCTAACCTATAAAGATAGGTTAGGTTAGGTTAGGTAGGGTTGGTTAGGTTCGGTCATATATCTACGTTAATTTTAACTCCAATAAAAAAAAATTGACCTCATACATAATGAAATGGGTAGCTTTATCATTTCATAAGAAAAAAATTAGAAAAAATATATTAATTCAGGAAAACTTGGCTTATTAGGCAAATCGGGCCTTGAATAGTAGGCCAAAAAGTGAGTTCTGGCTACTAGGTACGACATATATATATATATATATATATATATATATATTTATATATATATATATATATATATATATATATATATATATATATATATATATATATATATGTCGTACCTAATAGCCAGAACGCACTTCTCAGCCTACTATTCAAGGCCCGATTTGCCTAATAAGCCAAGTTTTCATGAATTAATGTTTTTTCGTCTACCTAACCTACCTAACCTAACCTAACCTAGCTTTTTTTGGCTACCTAACCTAACCTTACCTATAAATATAGGTTAGGTTAGGTTAGGTAGGGTTGGTTAGGTTCGGTCATATATCTACGTTAATTTTAACTCCAATAAAAAAAATTGACCTCATACATAGAGAAAAGGGTTGCTTTATCATTTCATAAGAAAAAAATTATAGTAAATATATTAATTCAGGAAAACTTGGCTTATTAGGCAAATCGGGCCTTGAATAGTAGGCTGAGAAGTGAGTTCTGGCTACTAGGTACGACATATATATATATATATATATATATATATATATATATATATATATATATATATATATATATATATATCCAGCATGACACATCGAGCAGTGCACAAGAAAAACAAAAATACTGTGGAATTTTGCTTCAGGGTGAAGCAAAATTGGTAAATTTTGCTGCAAATTGGCTTTAACAAATGCCAGTTTGAGTTTAGTTTACTCGAGAGCACGTGAACAGGTCAAGAGTGCAATGCAGTCGAATACAGGACTTTGGGGCAGTCCTTATCGACCGTCTACACCTGCTGTGTATTCGTGTATCGTGAATACACGAATGGGGCCCTCAATGGGGGACCCCCCTCATCATATTTATAATGATGACTAAGGCTTACAAGGGAGTTAGAACGTTAGACGGGGTATTAGTGTCGAAGGTGGCTATGTGAATGGCAGTATTTGAAGAGACTTTATGTAGACACAATTATAAAGCTTACGTGCAAATACATTGGGTGTTTGCGTTACTCTAGATTGGTGTCGTCAAAGTTAATATCACGTCAGGGAGACACTGGGAGGCCTCAACTGATTGATCACTTCGTTCACTCACGGACACTGTTATTACTTTCTTAGACTATCATTAACAGGGAAAGAAATAAGTTCCTAGTAATTACTCGGGCAACAATATAATGGCATGCACAATCAGCACAATAATGGCATGCACAATAACATTATGCACAATCAGCACAATAATGGCATGCACAATAACATTATGCACAATCAGCACAATAATGTCCTATCATGCCGACAAGCAATAAAGCGTGCATGTATATCTAAATGTGTCGTGTGTGTGTGTGTGTGTGTGTGTGTGTAAAATGCAAATTCACTCTGATAAGTGTAACAATCGTGATACCACACATGTTCACCGTCGGTGTGACTTTACGCTTACGGTCTGTAAGTTTATTCTAAAAAAACAAGGAAGGTGGGAAGCTTTCATCAAAGCTGTCACATGTAAGCTTATTCAAGCTTACACCTGATACGGGATGGGTAGCGAGGAGAGTAATCTCTGGTCAGTCAGAAGACCGAGGCTCAGATAGACAATAAGACAATCAGAGTTTAGTACTTACAGTAATACCTTTCTCCCACTTTCATACTAGTGATTCTTGTAACAAATTCCCAGAAGGTCTGAACGGCTGATCTTCACTATATATTTTATTTATTTATTTATTTATTTTAATTTATTTATTTATACAAGAGTTCTTACATTCTTGTACAGTCACTAGCACGCGTTACGTTTCAGGCAAGTCCTTAATCCTAATATTCCCTGGAATACAACCCCACCAAATCGTTTAACAACCAGGTACTTATTCACTGCAGAGTAGACAGAGGCTACAGTTAAGGACCGACGGCCAGTAAATGCTCCCCGGCCAGGATACGAACCCCCAGGACAAAGCGCTCGCGAAACGACAGGCGAGTGTCTTACCACTACACCACAGGACTGCCATATCACAGGATATACTCCTGTGTATCCAGGTCGGTCTGGTGATAAGACGTGTGAATACACAGGAGTATGGCAGTCCGTCGTCTCACAAAAGTCACTCGGATTTTCTCCACAACGACTCCTTGTGTCTACGTAGATGACACACGTGGCAGCAAGCAGGTAGACACACTTAAGAGACTCATGGGAAAGTGGCACATGAGGTGCACAGAGGTGGACGTCTAATCACCTGGACGTCTGTCCACCTTTGCCGTGAAACACGTGACGTCGTCACCTGTTTCATGTCAGGTCAAACTGCAGGCAGCGGTCACTACGGTTGGTCTGTGTCACACGTGCAACAGACGAACAGGGTTAAAGCGTGGGTGGGTGTCGACAGCTACAAAGTGGCTCCTGCGAGAAAACATAGTGACTGTCTTGCGTCTTCTTTCTAACTTCCTGTAAAACACGTCTTCAAAATCTTCAAAATTCTCTCTGACTACACTTTTGGTACCAACACAGCCATCTGTCCCCCTAGTACGTGTGTGCCCTTTTTGTTAAATAAACTGTCTTTGTCTACCCTATCAATTTCTTTGAGAATCTTGTATATTGGTGACACAATGCTCGCTGAACACTTTTCTGTCTCAACTATACAGATTACTTAAACACAACATAACCCCAAAACCAGAGGCAACCGGACCCTCTCGCAGGCCGGTTGCTCCAGCATGTACTTCGTGGTCTCTCTCCCAATCACTTCACATAATATGACGAAACTAGTACAATGTGGAATTCCAGCCTCCTGCAAGTTATTTACATTGAATTACGATGCTGCAGTTAACTTGTAGTGTAGTGTTGCAGTGTAGAAACTTTGATGATGTGTTTCTAATTAATAGCCACTAATAGAAAGAGACGCGTCTGCTATGACTGTGTTCCTAGGTTGTAATACTCGATCGATTAAGATTGATTGATAAAGATTAAGCCACCCAAAAGGTGGCACGGGCATGAATAACCCGTAATGGAATACTAGAAATGGTGTGCACAGTATAATGTAGTAATCTTCAGCCTTTGTCTCTGGGATTAGCCAATCAGCAATTATATAGGCTCGTTAGTGAAGTGGGTTGTGACGTCATGGGCACGTCAGGATTGCAACCACACGAGGGCAGCTTACTGACTTCAGTGCACGTGCCGTTGCTCTGCAATGTGCAACTTGAAGTCCTCTGTAGACAACTCAGAGACCGTTCTCTCATAATTAATAATAACATAATTCGAACCCATCCTACTTTGTTCTTATCTTATCAAAGCGATCATGACACACACAGGTCAACATGCAGGTGTTCAGACACCTGCGTCCTCTTAAGACAACTGAAAAGTTAAAAGATAGACAGTTGTCCATGCGCACCATACATCCTATCTCTTTTGTATTTATTTTTCTATTTTTCCTTCTCTTTCTTTCCTTTTTCTTTTTTTCCAATCTTTTATCTCCATTTCTTCTTTTAACCCCCCTTCTCCCTTCATCTATTTTCTGTCCTTATATTTTCTATACAGTCGTAATAATGGCTTGGCGGTTTTCCCTGATATTCACTCACTCTATTATCTTTCTCTCTTTTTTTATTTGTTTATCTCCATCGATCTTTGTCTTTCTTTCTCTTTCACTGTTCCCTGTGTTCTCTGTCCTAAACGTCTATGTGTGACAAATTCAATCTTAACAACATTGCAAGGTAAGAGTCCCATTATCCTCTTGAAGTTCATAAACAACTCATTATA
The DNA here is from genome assembly GCF_040958095.1 of Procambarus clarkii. Classification (NCBI taxonomy): domain Eukaryota; kingdom Metazoa; phylum Arthropoda; class Malacostraca; order Decapoda; family Cambaridae; genus Procambarus; species Procambarus clarkii. The sequence continues at coordinate 16,248,805 of NC_091174.1, forward strand.
GAACCCAAATTAACATCAATTTATAAAGAGAATTGCTGCAATCGCGTAACAAAATTATGTCATTAATGTATTAGCTAAATTCTGAAATATATTTAAATCAGCATCTGACAAAATGAAATTGTTTCGAAATTGTTTGAATTATCAAATAGCAAACTCGCACTGAAACTGTTAGCAGTATGCGACAAAATTCCTTCAGTGCTAAAATGCGAAACATTTGAAATAAACTCAATTAACAATGAAAAAATCAGTTGAAGTCTTTGAGGAGGATTCGAACCCGCTCACTTGGTACTACGACACGGTCAAGAAGCAATGTAATCTGGGATTCCACTTATTCCCCTAGGGATCCTGAGGCTGACGACCGGAGCCCATACCAGGGGGGTTTCACACACTGCCCTGCGTGCCCACCGGCTTGTGGTCCAGTAGTTCACTTCCAACGTTTCTCGTCAAATTCATAATGAAATCACATTAACGTCATGAATTCATATGCCGCATGATTCCTCTAAGAACACCTGCAGAATGATAGATTACTGTACCTGCAAGAATACCTGCAGAACATAGATTACTGTACCTGCAAGAATACCTGCAGAACATAGATTACTGTACCTGCAAGAATACCTACAGAACATAGATTACTGTACCTGCAAGAATACCTGCAGAACATAGATTACTGTACCTGCAAGAATACCTGCAGAACATAGATTACTGTACCTGCAAGAATACCTGCAGAACATAGATTACTGTACCTGCAAGAATACCTGCAGAACATAGATTACTGTACCTGCAAGAATACCTGCAGAACATAGATTACTGTACCTGCAAGAATACCTGCAGAACATAGATTACTGTACCTGCAAGAATACCTGCAGAACATAGATTACTGTACCTGCAAGAATACCTGCAGAACATAGATTACTGTACCTGCAAGAATACCTGCAGAACATAGATTACTGTACCTGCAAGAATACCTGCAGAACATAGATTACTGTACCTGCAAGAATACCTGCAGAACATAGATTACTGTACCTGCAAGAATACCTGCAGAACATAGATTACTGTACCTGCAAGAATACCTACAGAACATAGATTACTGTACCTGCAAGAATACCTGCAGAACATAGATTACTGTACCTGCAAGAATACCTGCAGAACATAGATTACTGTACCTGCAAGAATACCTACAGAACATAGATTACTGTACCTGCAAGAATACCTGCAGAACATAGATTACTGTACCTGCAAGAATACCTGCAGAACATAGATTACTGTACCTGCAAGAATACCTGCAGAACATAGATTACTGAACCTGCAAGAACACCTGCAGAACATAGATTACTGTACCTGCAAGAATACCTGCAGAACATCATATTCATTTATTTCAACGAATGTGACAAGCTAGCAACAGAAAAGATAAACAAAAATTGAATTAATCTCTCAGTGAGCTAAACTTCCATTCTGCTCGATTAAAGCACTGGACTGATCACAACAACCAAAAGTAATGTTAAAAAAATGATCTAATTGTCATGGAAATCTGCAAAACCAGGCCGGTGGTTGAGTAATATTACTCACGTCGACCCTGGTGTGATACCAGGCTCACAGGAGAGGTTAATCGTTATTAGACTCACAGGAGAGGTTAACCGTTACCAGACTCACAGGAGAGGTTAACCGTTACCAGGGTCACAGGAGGTTAATCGTTACCAGACTCGCAGGAGAGGTTAACCGTTACCAGACTCACAGGAGAGGTTAACCGTTACCAGACTCACAGGAGAGGTTAACCGTTACCAGACTCACAGGAGAGGTTAACCGTTACCAGACTCACAGGAGAGGTTAATCGTTACCAGGCTCACAGGAGAAGTTAACCGTTACCAGACTCACAGGAGAGGTTAACCGTTACCAGACTCACAGGAGAGGTTTACCGTTACCAGACTCACAGGAGAGGTTAACCGTTACCAGGCTCACAGGAGAAGTTAACCGTTACCAGACTCACAGGAGAGGTTAACCGTTACCAGGGTCACAGGAGGTTAACCGTTACCAGACTCACAGGAGAGGTTAATCGTTACCAGACTCACAGGAGGTTAACCGTTACCAGACTCACAGGAGGTTAACCGTTACCAGACTCACAGGAGGTTAACCGTTACCAGACTCACAGGAGGTTAACCGTTACCAGACTCACAGGAGGTTAACCGTTACCAGACTCACAGGAGGTTAACCGTTACCAAACTCACAGAAGGTTAACCGTTACCAGACTCACAGGAGGTTAACCGTTACCAGACTCACAGGAGGTTAATCGTTACCAGACTCACAGGAGGTTAATCGTTACCAGACTCACAGGAGGTTAACCGTTACCAGGCTCACAGGAGAGGTTAATCGTTACCAGACTCACAGGAGGTTAATCGTTACCAGACTCACAGGAGGTTAACCGTTACCAGACTCACAGGAGAGGTTAACCGTTACCAGACTCCATAGAGCAGCCTTAAGGAATATACACATGAAAAACCCCGATCTCTTGTACACATTTGATTTCCCTTCCGGAAAGTTGGATAATATTTATATAATTCAACTCGACACTACGCGTTGGACCTCGTATATTTGTCGACATAAAATATTCATGATTTTGCCACTGATCCAAAATTTGCATGTAGCAAGTCCCTTCCAGGGGCTTTGATCTTTCTCTTTCTTGTTTCACTGTGTTTCTTTCTGTGCTTCATTGGTGTCAGGAGGTGAAGCTTTCTGTGCTTCACTGGTGTCTGGAGGTGAACTTTTCTGTGCTTCGCTGGTGTCAGGAGGTGAAGCTTTCTATGCTTCGCTGGTGTCTGGAGGTGAAGCTTTCTATGCTTCACTGGTGTCAGGAGGTGAAGCTTTCTATGCTTCACTGGTGTCAGGAGGTGAAGCTTTCTATGCTTCACTTTTGTAATGACATTTATCGAAGTAGTCTTGAGCTGCTCCGATCATCACAGTAACTTTAACCTCTGAACTCCACTGTACCTGCTCGAGGACCCCACCATCACCCTACCCTTTCCCTCTTGACCCCACCCTTCTTCCTGACCCCACCATCACCACCCCCGCCTGACACCACCCACCCCTCCTGACACCACCATAACTCCCCCTCCTGACACCACCATCACGCCACTCTCCAGCCCTCTGAGCGGTGTGTATATTCCTGACACCACCATCACGCCACTCTCCAGCCCTCTGAGCGGTGTGTATATTGAATCAAAGCGTCTATCATCCTCCCTGTAAAGGTTCTCAAGCAGACTCAGGTCCAGACCAATTCAATTCTCGATCGTCTTCCTGTGGTCAAGGCAAAAATATAACAACGTCTCTAGGGTTAGTGTTAGCCACCTATTTTGGTATTTGTTTACAGTTCGAGTCAGTTATGAGAGGTGTGGTTTACTAATTTTATTATATTTTTCCATTCGTCATTTTCACAATTATGAATTTGTTATATCCATGAATTAATTTAGTTTTTTGGTTCGAGAACTATTTTAAATGGTAGTGTAGATTATGAGGGATTTCTTCTTAGTTATTTGAAATTAATTTATTTTTTCGTTCCAAAAATTTTTATAATCTGCTTACTATTGATCTATTACAATGAATTCTATTAGCAACTCTTACTCATTTTTTGGAGTAATGTGTCTATTGTATTCGACATGGGAGGGGGATAAACTTATCCATCCTGTATCCAGGATGAGGACGACACAAAGTTGTTTATCCTGTGAAGGAAATTATGTTACAAATGCCACCTGTGCCTCCCCCTCTCTCTCTCTCTCTCTCTCTCTCTCTCTCTCTCTCT
>NC_091174.1:16257594-16267594 GCF_040958095.1 Procambarus clarkii
CACGACCAAGCTGCCTCCCCCCACTACCAAGCTGCCTCCCCCCACGACCAAGCTGCCTCCCCCCACGACCAAGCTGCCTCCCCCACGACCAAGCTGCCTCCCCTTACGACCAAGCTGAATCCCCCCACGACCAAGCTGCCTCCCCCACGACCAAGCGGCCTCCCCCCACGACCAAGCTGCCTCCCCCCACGACCAAGCTGCCTCCCCCACGACCAAGCTGCCTCCCCCCACGACCAAGCTGCCTCCCCCAAGACCAAGCTGCCTTCCCCCCCCCCGACCAAGCTGCCTCCCCCCCCCACGACCAAGCTGCCTCCCCCCACGACCAAGCTGCCTCCCCCCACGACCAAGATGCCTCCCCCACGACCATGCTGCCTCCCCCCAAGACCAAGCTGCCTCCCCCACGACCAAGCTGCATCCCCCACGACCAAGCTGCCTCCCCCACGACCAAGCTGCATCCCTCACGACCAAGCTGCCTCCCCCACGACCAAGCTGCCTCCCCCCACTACCAAGCTGCCTCCCCCACGACCAAGCTGCCTCCCCCCACCGCCAAGCTGCCTCCCCCACGACCAAGCTGCCTCCCCCCACCGCCAAGCTGCCTCCCCCACGACCAAGCTGCCTCCCCCCACTACCAAGCTGCCTCCCCCACGACCAAGCTGCCTCCCCCCACCGCCAAGCTGCCTCCCCCACGACCAAGCTGTCTCCCCCACGACCAAGCTGCCTCCCCCAAAGACCAAGCTGCCTCCCCCCAAGACCAAGCTGCCCCCCCCCCGACTAAGCTGCCTCCCTCACGACCAAGCTGCCTCCCCCCACGACCAAGCTGCTTCCCCCCCCCCACGACCAAGCTGCTTCCCCCCCCCCCCACGACCAAGCTGCCTCCCCCCACGACCAAGCTGCTTCCCCCCCCCCCACGACCAAGCTGCCTCCCCCCACCGCCAAGCTGCCTCCCCCACGACCAAGCTGTCTCCCCCACGACCAAGCTGCCTCCCCCCACGACCAAGCTGCCTCCCCCAAAGACCAAGCTGTCTCCCCCACGACCAAGCTGCCTCCCCCAAAGACCAAGCTGCCTCCCCCCAAGACCAAGCTGCCCCCCCCGACTAAGCTGCCTCCCCCCACGACCAAGCTAGCTGCCTCCCCCCACGACCAAGCTGCCTCCCCCACGACCAAGTTGCCTCCCCCCACGACCAAGCTGCCTCCCCCCACGACCAAGCTGCCTCCCCCACGACCAAGCTGCCTCCCCCCACGACCAAGCTGCCTCCCCCCACGACCAAGCTGCCTCCCCCCACGACCAAGCTGCCCCCCCCCCGACTAAGCTGCCTCCCCCACGACCAAGCTGCCTCCCCCCACGACCAAGCTGCCTCCCCCCACGACCAAGCTGCCTCCCCCACGACCAAGTTGCCTCCCCCTAAGACCATGCTGCCTCCCTCACCACCAAGCTGCCTCCCCCTAAGACCAAGCTGCCTCCCCCAAGACCAAGCTGCCTCCCCCCACGACCAAGCTACCTTCCCCCACGACCAAGTTACCTCCCCCCACGACCAAGTTACCTCCCCCCACGACGAAGCTACCTCCCCCCACGACCAAGCTACCTCCCCCCACGACCAAGCTGCCTCCCCCCAAGACCAAGCTGCCCCCCCCCCGACTAAGCTGCCTCCCTCACGACCAAGGTGCCTCCCCCACGACCAAGCTGCCTCGCCCCCCCCCCCACGACCAAGCTGCTTTCCCCCCCACGACCAAGCTGCCTCCCCCCACGACGAAGCTGCCTCCCCCCACGACCAAGCTGCCTCCCCCCACGACCAAGCTGCCTCCCCCCACGACCAAGCTGCCTCCCCCCACGACCAAGCTGCCTCCCCCCACGACCAAGCTGCCTCCCCCACGACCAAGCTGCCTCCCTCACGACCAAGCTGCCTCCCTCACGACCAAGCTGCCTCCGTCACGACCAAGCTGCCTCCCCCACGACCAAGCTGCCTCCCTCACGACCAAGCTGCCTCCCCCCCCACGACCAAGCTGCCTCCCCCACGACCAAGTTGCCTCCCCCCACGACCAAGCTGCCTCCCCCCACGACCAAGCTGCCTCCCCCCACGACCAAGCTGCCTCCCCCCACGACCAAGCTGCCTCCCCCCCACGACCAAGCTGCCTCCCCCCCACGACCAAGCTGCCTCCCCTCACGACCAAGCTGCCTCCCCCACGACCAAGCTGCCTCCCTCACGACCAAGCTGCCTCCCCCCCCCCACGACCAAGCTGCCTCCCCCACGACCAAGCTGCCTCCCCCACGACCAAGCTGCCTCCCCCCACGACCAAGCTGCCTCCTCCACGACCAAGCTGCCTCCCCCCACGACCAAGCTGCCTCCCCCCACGACCAAGCTGCCTCCCCCCCACGACCAAGCTGCCTCCCCCCCACGACCAAGCTGCCTCCCCCCACGACCAAGCTGCCTCCCCCCACGACCAAGCTGCCTCCCCACGACCAAGCTGCCTTCCCCCACGACTAAACTGTTTTTGTTGATCAGAATGGGCCGTCTTGCTAGGATCGAAAATTGGAGACATTTTACGAAAAATTTTTTTTAATTCATATGAAATGATTTCTTGAACGTCTCTCAGTATCTTTTCCCATGAAGTTTCAAAACACAGTTCCAACCATTAACTGCACGTCAGACATGAAGCTTTTGCCATATTGTGTCAGACTTGACGCTATGTGTTGTCCTCCACATAAGTCATGATTCTGTTGCCACACTGTGTCCTCCACACCATCCATGACGCTCGTACCATATCTGATTCATTCTTCCAAATGTTCCCTCATTCACCAGCATCCCAGTCGCCGTTATATCTAAGAGTAACGTTAGTTTAACGTTATCTTTAACATGGATAAAGTTTATTGCGTTGATTCAACGTTACTTTTAACGTGGATATAGTTTATTGCGTTGATTCAACGTTACTTTTAACGTGGATATAGTTTATTGCGTTGATTCAACGTTACTTTTAACGTGGATAAAGTTGATTGCGTTGATTCAACGTTAATTTTAACTTGAATATAGTTTATAACGTTCAACGTTTTCTAGCGTTCAACTTCAACGTAATTCAACGTTTTCATCAACTGGGGTCTTGGTTGTCGTTTCATTCACCAATATTCTGTACACGACAACAAACTGTCAATCGACAATCAGGAACGGCCATCGGACCATTGTGTGAAAGCCAGTTGACATTTACGGGTGCCTGGCGGACACTCAGAGTACACCCATTCTCGTTCACTGGAAATGGGGAAGAGCTAAAACCAGAGTTACACAGCTACCTTCAGTTTGAGAGGCCTAGACTATGGGTACTCTAATGGAAACAAACTAGCTGCCTTTTAATTGGAGACTTTCGGCGCCGTGGTAAGGGGAGGGGGGGACCTGCTGCATGGGTAACAGCTTCTCCTCCGTATCAACCTACCCTGGCTTTGCGCCATGGAGACGTCTCTCCAGGGGCCAGATTCACGAAAGCACTTACGCAAGCACTTACGAACGTGTAAGTGCTTTCATCAATCTTTGACGGCTGTGGTTACATTTATTAAACAGTTTACACGCATGAAAACTTGCCAATCAACTGTTGTTATTGTTATAAACAGCCTCCTGGTGCTTCGGAGCTCATTAACTGTTTAATAATTGTAAACAAAGCCGCCAAAGATTGAGGAAAGATGTACAGGTTCGTAAGTGCTTGCGTAAGTGTTTTCGTGAATCTGGCCTCAGACCAACAACCAGAACGCAATTCCATAGTGTCTCGAGACTGATGGATGCTTTCTATCCAAGCCAGCATTGACAGGAGAGGTCACAGACAAGCGTGGATGATCAAACCAGTTTTGGGAAGGGTGGTGGATGGGGTGGGGGATAATCTCCTTCCTAATGAAGGAGACCACTACCACATTATGGGACATTTACCATACAATTATTTCATTACCATTCTATGAGCTTATTTCTATAGTATGAGCCTCTTATCTTGAGGTTATCTTGAGATGATTTCAAGGCTTTTTAGTGTCCCCGGGGCCCGGTCCTCGACCAGGCCTCCACCCCCAGGAAGCAGCCCGTGACAGCTGACTAACACCCAGGTACCTATTTTACTGCTAGGTAACAGGGGCATAGGGTGAAAGAAACTCTGCCCATTGTTTCTCGCCGGCGCCTGGGATCGAACCCAGGACCACAGGATCACAAGTCCAGTGTGCTGTCCGCTCGCCCGACCGGCTCCCGTGACCATACAATACCATATCCGTGCCTCATACCATACAACTATTCCACTAAGATACTATAAGCTTACTACCACACAAATAGTCTACTACCATGCTATGAGTCTACTGTACTACCATACAAATAATCCACTACCAAGCTACGACCCCCCCCTACCAAGCTACGACCCCCACTACCAAACTACGGTCCCCACTACCAAGCTACGACCCCCACTACCAAGCTACGACCCCCCCTACCAAACTACGGTCCCCACTACCAAACTACGACCCCCACTACCAAGCTACGACCCCCACTACCAAACTACGGTCCCCACTACCAAGCTACGACCCCCACTACCAAGCTACGACCCCCCCTACCAAACTACGGTCCCCACTACCAAACTACGACCCCCACTACCAAACTACGACCCCCACTACCAAACTACGGTCCCCACTACCAAACTACGGTCCCCACTACCAAACTACGACCCCCACTACCAAACTACGACCCCCACTACCAAACTACGGTCTCCACTACCAAACTACGACCCCCCTACCAAACTACGACCCCCACTACGAAACTACGGTCCCCACTACCAAACTACGACCCCCACTACCAAACTACGGTCCCCACTACCAAACTACGACCCCCACTACCAAACTACGACCCCCACTACCAAACTACGACCCCCACTACCAAACTACGGTCCCCACTACCAAACTACGACCCCCACTACCAAACTACGACCCCCACTACCAAACTACGGTCTCCACTACCAAACTACGACCCCCCTACCAAACTACGACCCCCACTACCAAGCTACGACCCCCACTACCAAGCTACGACCCCCCCACTACCAAGCTACGACCCCCCCACTACCAAGCTACGACCCCCACTACCAAACTACGACCCCCACTACCAAGCTACGACCCCCACTACCAAACTACGACCCGCCACTACCAAACTATGGCCCCCACTACCAAACTACGACCCCCACTACCATACTACGACCCCCACTACCAAACTACGACCCCCACTACCAAACTACGACCCCCACTACCATATTACGACCCCTACTACCATATTACGACCCCCACTACTAAACTACGACTCCCACTACCAAACTACGACCCCCCACTACCAAATTACCCCCCCCCACTACCAAACTATGACCCCCCCCTACCAAACTACGACCCCCACTACCAAACAACGACCCCCCTTGCCATACTACAACCCCCACTACCAAACTACGACCCTTACTACCAAACTACGGCCCCCACTACCAAACTACGACCCCTATTACAGAACTACGACCCCCACTACCATTCTACGACCCCCCCACTACCATACTACGACCCCCACTACCAAACTACGACCCTTACTACCAAACTACGACCCCCACTACCATACTACGACCCCCCACTAACAAACTACGACCTCCACTACCAAACTACGACCCTCACTACCAAACTACGACCTCCATTACCATACTACAACCCCCACTACCATACTACGACCACCCACTACCATACTACGACCCCCCACTACCATGCTACGACCCCCACTACCATACTACGACCCCTCCCCTCCCCCCACTACCAAATAATAGCCCACTTTTAATATCATGACCCTAAAAGAGGTGACCTGTGACAAAGAGAAGTATTGAGTTCCGTGCTACAATTTGAATGTAAATTGCTTGTTTTAGTGATAAAACCTCAAACAATGTTTAAAAAAAAATGAACAAAAAGTCAACTGAGTTTGTGTTAATATGACCATCTGTGCGCCTCTAGATGGGCATATTGGGTCGAACGATTTGTAATTAAAATATTTTGTTGTTTTTCTAATTGTAGGGGGATTGGGGGGATGGGGGTGAATGGAGGACTGGCTTATCAGACGATTATCAGACTGGATTATCAGATTGGCTACGCAGACGATTGACTGTTCAGCAGCCCGCACCTTCAACTGTTGGCAACTCAGTCCGTCCTCCAAAGGCTTCACAACGTCAAGGGAAGGGAACTATCAGGTGAAAGCGCCAAGCCATTACGACTATATAGCACTGGGAAGGGGGGTAAGGATATAAGGATTTGGTATGGGACGGAAGGTAAGGAATGGTGCCCAACCACTTGGACAGTCGGGGATTGAACACCGACCTGCATGGTGTAAGACCGTCGGTCTATCGTCCGGTCCAAGTGGTTGGACTTACCAACGTCAAGAAAACGATCAATTTAAAGTGCCCTTTTCCTAACCTTCAACCTGTCATCTTACAAATTACGTCTGAATTTGGCCGTTTACCCGTATGGCCGAAAATGGACGTAATTTCAAAATAAAAAAAAAAATTAAAATAAATTTTAGATTTGTGCTTTCTAAAACAGTGAGTTAAGGGTTTTCTGGTAGGTTAGGAGGGCAGGAAATTCTAAAGTTTCAAAAGTCATGAAAAAAGTTAATTGAAAGTTTCCTCTCCTAACATTACCGAATAAGCCGAAGGACTCAAACAGAAAACGGGACAGTACATCACTTTCATGAGCCGATTTCATTTCAAATTTCGTCCATTTTTGGCCATAGCGCGCATATAAGCGAAAAGCGACGTTATTTTTAAGAAAACGGGTTGACCAGAGGACCCAAAACAGAAAACGGGATAATACGTCACCTTCGCGAGCCACTTCCATTTTCTAGTACGACAATTTTTGGCCTTATGTAACGCATGCAATCGAAATTCGACGTTCTTTGTAGGACAAGTTGGGCTACTAGGTGAACAGATGTATCAGGGTTTAAGGATACCCCTGGAAACACAAACCGAAACTGTCTATTTTCCGCTTGTTACAACTTGTAATAAAGTTGTTACATCTTGGCTTAACGTGTTTATGACACAGAACGTTGTTACAACTTGCTATATTGGTTGTTATAACTGGTTAGGTGTTAAAACTTGTTCGAACGTTGAACCAACGTCGTAGTTTCGGTGTGTGTTTGGCGGGACACGTAAAAAGATCCTGTAAGAGAATCGAACCTGTGAGGCTGAGAGCCGACTGCGCTGCAAGGGATGGGAAGGGAACCATCAGGAGAAAGCGCCAAGGCCGGGAGCCGGTCGGCCGAGCGGACAGCACGCTGGACTTGTGATCCTGGGTTCGATCCCAGGGGCCGGCGAGAAACATTGGGCAGAGTTTCTTTCACCCTATGCCCCTGTTACCTAGCAGTAAAATAGGTACCTGGGTGTTAGTCAGCTGTCACGGGCTGCTTCCTGGGATTGGAGGCCTGGTCGAGGACCGGGCCGCGGGGACACTAAAAAGCCCCAAAATCATCTCAAGATAACCTCAAGATAAGGCATTATGACTATGGAGCACTTGGAAGGGATCAAGATAAGTCTCCTGATGGTTACCATACCTTTGGCCAGCTTCTCCCGTCATGTCTTCTCCCGCTCTCATGGTCTGTGTGCGCCAGCCTGTCATGTCATATCTGATGTGACACTTTACCAGCAGTTCTGTGCTTGGTCTGTGGACTGTCTGTGTCAGTCACTGGAGGAGATTTATCGGAGCTTTGCATTCTTCTTTCGAGCTTATGTGGTCCACTTCTTCTATTAAAAAGATTCTCAAAATATTGTGTCTGAGTCTTTTTATCTCTGCTGTTACGGCTTTACCGATCAAAATGAACATTAAACAATCTCAATATTGAAACACTTGCACATAATTATTAGATTTTTGCGTATGTCAACTAAAAGATGAAAACAATACACCGAGGAGTCAATGGCATTTCAGAAATTGTCATTTGCTCTTATTTAAAAAAAAATATGAAATTTGACGTTTCGTATCTTTATTATGATAAAGTGACGACCTTCACCAGGTCACCTTCCCACAGTCTCCATTGAAATTTGTAAACGTATATTTAACCCAGAGAGCAGTTGTGTTATAAAATAATCAGTTTAGTGAGCCGGTCGGCCGAGCGGACAGCACGCGGGATTTGTGATCCTGTGGTCCTGGGTTCGATCCCAGGCGCCGGCGAGAAACAATGGGCAGAGTTTCTTTCACCCTATGCCCCTGTTACCTAGCAGTAAAATAGGTACCTGGGTGTTAGTCAGCTGTCACGGGCTGCTTCCTGGGGGTGGAGGCCTGGTCGAGGACCGGGCCGCGGGGACACTAAAAAAGCCCCGAAATCATCTCAAGATAACCTCAAGATAGTGTGTGATTTGTATAAGATGCACGTTTTTAGGTTTTTGAAAACGTTTCTCTGTTGCTTTTATACTTCCTGCTGCTTGGAACGATAGTTTAGAGCATTGGTGGGGCATTTATTGCCATCAATACCCTAGCTACTTAGAATGCCGGGTTTTGAGCATTTGTGGAGCATTTCTGTGCTTGAATAACCCCCGACTGCTTAAAAGATTAGTCTGAATAGCCATTAGTGGAGTATTCCTATCTTCAAATAAACGGTTTTCCTATGCTATAATAAACTTCAGGTAATACGTCAAAGAGTAGCTGGCCAAGTTATCACTTGTGTTTGGATGGAGGAGTAGCTGAGGTAGTGAGTGGGACTAGTTTTTTTTATTATTATTATTTTCTACCACAGACGAGGCCAGACATTTACAATGCTAACCAGCATATATACATTTTCTTCTGTCCTCCATGGACAGGATTAGAGATGTGTTAAACATACAGTTCAGGGATTTAGTGGTGGAGCAGCCAGCAGATGCTGCTTCTCTCTCATCTGAGATGCCGAAATATGCGTTCTAATCCTACGGATGCTCAGGATTAATCCTCTAAATCCTCCGGATTGACTAGTTATAAAGCAAAATCGTATATATTTTTTATTAATATTATGTGGTATTGGATCATTGATGTGCTCACGGTAATGTGTTCTGCCAAGTTTGTGTGTTGTTCAGTTCGTGTAGTTTTTCCCTCTCTGGCGCAACCAAACGAAAGGTTTGGGTTGTCTGGCCACATTCTGGTCCAGCTGGTTCCCACCGCGGCGAGACTTTCCCTTATCTTTTCGCCTCTTTGAGTTGCTTAACGCTCGGTGTGCTTCCCAGACTGCAGGCTCAAGTGTGCCTCACGGGGCTCGGCGCTCCTGTGCTATACACCTGCTACACACCCGTCTTTCAGAGCTGGTGTTATATATATATATATATATCCCTTTCCTTCTCTTCTACCTGCGTCTCCTACTCATTTTCCATCCTTCACCACCTCCTTTCTCTCTTTTTAATCCTTCAAGTTCTTCTTCGCTTCCTCCTTTTCCTCCGCCACCTTCTACCTCTTTTCGTGAGTCTTTATAATATTCCTTTCATCATCCTCTTTTTCCTCCTCCTCCTTCCTTCAACATTGCAATGTCACCTGACAAGGAGCAGATTCTCACGGTGGTATCTCCTTGCCCTGCTTACTACCCCCTACCCCCTGCCTCCCAGCGTGTCAAAGCGGGTCCTTCACTTCTTCATCTGGTTCAATACTGGTACACTACTTGTTACATTTCTAGTACAATACTGGTATACTTCTCGTTCACTTTTCCCTTGTATCTCTCTTCGACGATGGTTGGGGCAGCTGAGCCCTAACCCCAACATCATCATGCCTCGCTGAGGTGGTCAGGGAGGCTGGTGGTGTGGGGGAGAGTGCATGGGATGTGGGTGCATGGACTGGGATATGGGGGGGGGGGGTATTATGTGGCAATATGTTGGAGCATGATGTGTGGTGTGCGAGAATGTGGAGGGGGGGGGGGGGGGTTGGCAGTATGGTGTGTGGGGGGAGGGAAGGAGAGAGGACTATATTTAGGGTTGTTGTTTAAGATTCGCTACCCGGAACAAGACGTTCGAGGTAGCACGGGCTATAGTGAGCCCG
>NC_091174.1:16270094-16282594 GCF_040958095.1 Procambarus clarkii
GTCCCAGAACTAAGAGGCATGAGTTACGATGAAAGGCCGCGGGATATTCATCTCACGACACTGGAAGACACAAGAGTAAGGAGAGACATGATCACTACCTACAAAAATCTCAGGGAAATTGACAGGGTTGATAAGGATAAACTGTTTACCACGGGCGGTACGCGAACAAGGGAACACAGGTGGAAACTGAGTACCCAAATGAGTCACAGGGGCGTTAGAAAGAACTTTTTCTGTGTCATAGTAGTTAACAGGTGGAATGCATTAGGCAGTGATGTGGTGCAGGTTGACTCCATACACAGTTTCAAATGTAGATATGATTGACCCCCAATAGGCTCAGGAATCTGTACACCAGTTGATTGACAGTTGAGAGGCGGGACCAAAGAGCCAAAGCTCAACCTCCGCAAACACAAATAGGTGAGTACGAGTACACACACACACACACACACACACACACACACACACACACACACGTCCTCCAGCATGAGACAAGTGCTCTACCGACTGGGCCACGAGCTAGCCACAACAAGGAAGGATTCCAGAGGCACCACACCGCTGCCCAAACTAAAACTTGAAGCCTTCCCGGGGCTGCCACTTGAGCACAAAAGAATAAGGCGATCCACACCCCGAGTCATACAAACTGTCAACCCCAACATCAAACAACAAAGTGTCAACACCGTGTATAGTAACATTTCATTCACCATATTGGTTGAGGCAATAGGTGCCTCAACCACGACCTCCAGCATGCAGAGCCGCGTGTTCGAGGCACCTATTGCCCTGGTGAATAAATAAATAAATAAATATATAATATATATATAATATATATATAACTGGGGACCATATTGTCCTGGGGACCATTCAGGCTTGTTCGCATATATATATTATATATATATATATATATATATATATATATATATATATATATATATATTTATATATATATGTGTGTGTGTGTGTGTGTGTGTGTGTGTGTGTGAGAAAGCTGCATGAACGCGCAAGCTATATATCACTAAGAACTCTTTGACCCGGCCAGGATTCGAACCCATGCCATCCAGGATCACCCCTAAACGTACAGAGTACCGTGACCACCGCACCAATGATCGTCTCGATCATTGGTGCGGTGGTCACGGTACTGTGTACGTTTAGGGGTGATCCTGGACGCCATGGGTTCGAATCCTGGCCGGATCAAAGAGTTCTTAGTGATATATATATATATATATAAATATATATAAATATAAATATACATATATATATATATATATATATATATATATATATATATATATATATATATATATATATAAAAATTTAAATTTGTTTATTAATTCTGTAGTGTTTAGAAATAATAAAGGTCAACATGCATGTATTTTTTACATATAATACTCTTCTCTGAATAATGAAAAATGCTTAATGGTGAGAGAAAGGTTTACCGAAGCATTGGACTCCAAGCAGCTGTTGAGGCTGACCCGACAGTTAGTAGGGAACTATGACGGAAGTTTTGCTGGTTCAAAGGGCTTGAAAATTTGGCTTGACATTATGTTACGCAAAGTAGGTGAGCATGGCGTGGGTTGTGGGGGAAAATGGAGGTGGGATGCGTGAATATAGGGAGAAGGTTTGAGCATATGGTTGAGAATAGGGTGGGGTATGAACAAAGGGAGGCAGAGGGCAAGACACTCAGACATGGTCTGAGCGTGGGATAGGAATGTGAACATAGGGTGGTGTGAGTGATCATGGGTCATATAAACGCGCGCATATGGAATGAGTCATAAGAATGAAATGGGGGATTCATCCTGCTATACCACATTCATTCCAGCTCGTCTCTTATAGGCGATGGAGTCACCGTGTGCCGAGGGAGGAATGCGGGTTTGAGTGTGCCTAGATAGCTCCTCATTTCCCCCTTCTCTTCATTCCTTCTTTCATTTTTTAACTCCAGCAACCTTCCTATCTCTCTCTCTCGCTAAAAAACAATTCCCTAAACGGTGTAATGAAGGCGGCTCTTGTCACACAGGGGGAGGTCTCGGTATACGACGAGGAGGGCAGCTTCGAGTGCCTGCCATGCGCTGAGGGCTGCGAGACGTGCGTCGACGACAGCCCCTGCGTCGTCACCCTCCACTGGGTGATGCGCACTGCCATCCTCACCCTGGCCGTCTTCAACATTGTCAGCCTCCCGGTCATCGTCGTCTTCACCTGGAAGTACAGCAACCTCAAGGTAAGGTTGACAACCTTCCTGTCACTTTCTTTCCCAGCCGTCACTTTCCTGCGGCAGTGCTGGCTGGCGTCTCCCAAGGGAGTGATTTCCACACCAGAACACCCTTCTCCATCATCTGGCCTCGCTGGCAATGTTATCTCTGTGTATCTTTGTGTTTTAATCCATATTTATCACGGAATATTGATCATAATTAGTTTTTGAAGTCATGTGAACTGTTGAATGTGTCATTTGTTCTTAGAAAAGGCTCAGGAATTTGCCGTAAGAATTTTCTCATGTTAGTGATTTTCTCATGTTGTTAGGGATTTTTTTATGCTGTTAGGCCTTATTAAACTCTCAAAAACAGTTCATCTAACTCGCTAATAACCAGTGAAACGAGGCAGTTGGATACGAAAGTCACAATCCTGTATTATCCAAGTAAGCCGTACCACATTCAGAGAACACCTGATCAACCAGACTGTGACTCGTACGTCAGGCTGCGAGTAGGCGCATCGAACAGCCTGGTTGATCAGATCAGCAACGAGGAGGCCTGGTCAGAGACCGGGCCGAAGGGAACGTTGATCCTCGGAATCAACACGTAAACAGGTAGTCCTTCACTGGTCAAGGGAGCTGTTGCTTCTTGTATGCAGTTCCCAATTAACACTGGGGTGGAAAACTCTGCAGACTCCATTATCAGTTGTCAAGGGTGAGACACTTGAACACTTACACTCCCGGTAATACTTTGCTAGTGTGTATAAGTGGTAATAATTGGCTAATAGGTGCTAATACTTAGCTAGTGTGTGTAAGGGGTAATACTTGGCTAGTAAGTGGTAATACTAGGCTAGTGTATAAGTGGTAATACTTAGCTAGTGTATAAGTGGTAATACTTGGCTAGTGTATAAAGCTGTAATAGTTGTTAATCAAGTGGTAGAGACCTAATGACCAAGAATAAAGTTTCCTATGTTATTTATCCTCAGTAATGAAGATAAATAAAGTGAACTGTTGCAGGTTATCAATAAAGTTAGTAAAGTCAACTGTTGTACGTTATCAATAAAGCTGGTAAAGTCAACTGTTGTACGTCAGTTTGCCAACTTAATAACTAGCTCAACGGACAGGAATATTAATATACTGTACCATATTCCATGTTATATACCCGAGGTGCATCTGTAATAATAGTATCAATAAGACAAACACACATCTGCAAGAATATAGCTTTGAGATATATATATATATATATATATATGTGTGTATATCACGAAAATAAACACGTGATTAAGAATGTGACAATGTCAGACCACGGAGGAAAAATGAAACTGTTGAAAATGAAAAATGAAAATCACTAACATTTATTGTATATATTTACTTCTTTATGTTATAATTACCTATATATTATGCTTGTATGTCTGCTGTATCAGATGGGCCATTGGGCTACATCGGATGTGCCAATTGGGTGCATCTGATGGGCCAATGGGCCGTCTGCGTTGTCCAAGTATTGTACCTCACCTTACTTCACCACTCCTTCCTGCCTATTTATACCCATCACTCGATCTGTAAAATGACCTTCTGAAGATGTATTTAATATACGAAAGTACTTAAGGAAATTTCCTGTTTCATTTTTCCTCCGTGGTCTGACATTGTCATATATATATATATATATATATATATATATATATATATATATATATATATATATATATATATATTATATACCGAAAATAGTCACAAGCGCTGTCGGTTATTGGTTTTAAAACACAGACGACTTTCCAATACGTTTGTACAGCCTGTGGCCGATTGGTTATGGTACTGGTCACGCCGAGAGGCATGCAGGCCCTGGCTGACCGGGTTCGAATCCTTCAGGGGTAAAGAGTTTTCTGATCCATGTTTGCTTGGGGAACATTCAAGCTTGACACACATATACACACACTATATATATATATATATATATATATATATATATATATATATATATATATATATATATATATATATATATATATATATATATATAGAAAAAAATTTAGTTTTATATATATGCGACCTTTTGTTCCATCGAACAAAAGGTCTTAGTCGACATGAACTTGAAACCGGCCATATACTGCAGGTATGTTGACGACATTTTTACACAGGTACCCGATGTTAGACATCTGCAGGAGCTGAAGGAGGCATTTGAGCAGAATTCTGTGTTGCGTTTCACTTACGAGATGGAGAAGGATGGGAAGCTGCCCTTTCTAGATGTAACAGTCATGGAAAGGAGCGGAGGTTTCCACACTGCAGTCTACACTAAGGAAACATAGGAATGTGCTTCAATGCCAACAGTGACTGCCCAGGCAGATACAAGAGGAGTGTTGTTAACGCTTATGTCGACCGTGCTCTCAGCCACAGCTCAGGATGGGAGGAAGTCGATGAAGAACTCTGTAGGGTAAGGCAGGTCCTAGTCAACAACGGCTTCTCCAATGGTTTCGTTGAAGACATCATAAGAAGGAAGGTGAAACGCCATGCAACCTCTGAAGAGACAACTAACCCAACACCTGTACCCCCTATTAGACTATTTTACAGGAACTTCTTTTCCACAGCTCATAAAACGGAGGAAAGGGTCCTGAAAGATATTGTTAATAGGAATGTTATCCCTACAGACAAAAATCAGAAGATACAATTGACGATTGACTATAAAACCAAAAAATCGGCCAACCTACTCATGAGAAACTCTCCAGACACAAAGCAGAACGCTTTAAAAGAGACCAACATCGTCTATGCCTTCAAATGCCCTCTTGGGGACTGTAAGCCTCAAAGAACTCAGTATATAGGCAAGACAACAACATCTCTTTCCAGGCGATTAACGATGCATAAGCAACAGGGCTCCATTAAGGAATATATAATCTCTTCCCACAACCAGACCATCACCAGAGAAGTCTTAACAAAAAACACAGAAATCATCGATAGATACAGCGATAGAAGGTGGCTTGATATCTGCGAGGCACTACACATCATGAAGTCAACACCAGCAATCAACAGCCAATTAATGCACAACTATATTCTACCCACTTCAAGACTCCGCACCAATATAGAAGCATCAAGAAATATGAGCCAATAGGCCCTTTGCAGTTACTTCCATTCTTCCCTTTAAACTTACCCAATATTATACCCATTGTTTCGTGTTCTGTCTTGTGTTTTGACCTCATCCAAAACTGTTCTAACATATCACCTCACCCAAATGCAGGTATATAAAATGAAAGCCATTTAAATTATAGCATAGTATGACTTTGTTTAGTGTTTGCAGGTTATAGTTGTGTGTGTGTAAACTAAAGTCTTTGAAAATGTAATAAGTTATTACGAAACGCGTTCAAGTGTCGCGTCAGACTAGAAATAAAAATGAATTTTGGAGAATTGATTTTTCAATTACCATCGACAGTAAAAAGAAACACAAGAAATATTGAGAAAATTCGTGTTAGAATTATTAATCTTACTTTTTCGGTCATATTTATTAATATATGTTTACAAGAAAGACTGCTACCTACGGCCCGCCTCCCAACTGTCAATCAGTCAACTGTTACAAACCATCTTTCTCCCGGCCAGGAATCAAACCCGCGATACCCAAGTGAGAGTCGAGAACGAAGCCATTTAGTTTAGATTGTTTCTTTAGGGAATAATTTCTATCCCATAAAGATACATTTTTTGAGAACATTTAAGAGTATTTTAATTTATTTTATTTTAATGTTTTTTGAATCATGGTGGAGCATTACCATTTATCAGGAGTGAGAAAGACATTACATTTCCATGACGAACGTTTCTTATCTAATCTCTCATCAGGCAGGAAGCAAATTGGACACCCATTTAATTACGTGTGAATCAAAATGGATGCCTATTTAGTTATGTAGAAGAAAATGGGACGTCCATTTTGGAGGTGTTCTAAGTTCCACTGTCATTGCTCTCGATCAGTTTACTCATATAACGGTGCTTGGTACTCTACGACATTTAACAAGTAACTGCAGTCGTCACTAGAAAGACATTGTTCATTATAGGTAGTTAATTGCAGCAACAGTTACACCGGTGATTGTCTCCACGGCTACCTGGTCGGGTGGACCCGACCAGGTGGGTCCGACCAGGTGGGTCCGACCAGGTGGGCCCGACCAGGGCCCACCTGGTCGGCCGGGTGGCCCCTGGTCGGGTGGCCCACCTGGCCGACCAGGTGGCCCCGACGAGGTGGCTGTCTCGCCCAGCACCGTGAGCACCTCTGAGTACCGAGGATCTAGTGCAGATTATATATCCATTATGGAATAAACATTGGTGGTGGAGCTCCACAGTGGCCCGGGGAGGCTTAGGGAGCAGCACACTTGGAGTAGAGGGGTTTTATTTGTTTTGCTCAATTACCTTCATATACATGCATACGTAATCCAAATGTCGCGTCAGGTAAGAAGAGCTTCCACCCAACAAGTACCAGGTTGATGTTGTTATAGATTCAGCTACTCGGAACAAGGTCCAAGTAGCACGGGCTATGGTGAGCCCGTAACTTATCTGGCACAGAAGCGGTGAGTAAGTACCAGGCTAAACTACTGCACAGTAGTGACTGGAGACAGGAACGAGAGGGTCGCCCTTATCCATCGCTTGTATGGTCACTGTGGTAGGGTGGCATGCTCCCTAGCGGCAGCTTATTTTCCCCATCACGGTGTTGTGTCTGTAATATGCATGAATTCTGCCATGGGAGCGGAATTCCTCTGTGTACTTCCGGGAAGGTATGAGCGATACTGTTGTAGAAATAATGTATTGCCTCTAACTTCTTCTAGGGGCCAATAATATCAGTGTTTTCTTCTATGACAGAATCCTCGAGGTCTGAGAATTTGTTTCGTTTGCTGTATGTGTTGAAATAGAAACCTTTCAAATATTTAAAATTAAACCTTTTAGAATTAAAGAAGTCTTTGTGATCAGGGATTTTCAGCTCTGATAAATATCGAAGACCAGACAAAGAATGCCTTCTTTGTGCTGATGAGGAGATGGAAGGTCTTGTGTCTCAAATTACACACAATATACATGAGATTACCCGACAAAAACAAACCTCTCACCTCTCATTGAGTTTATATACTAAAAATTTCACACGTAAGAAGCTCATCAATAAGTATATTGTAGCTGCATAATTTGATACTTTCTGGATGACCCGTAATCTTATAATAAAGAAGCTGTGTTCTGCTACATTTTAATGAATCAAAAACTAAAATTCTTGTTTTTGTTTTTTCTTATAAATAAAATTTCTGTGGTGATGCTTGGAGATTTTTATCTACAAGTGCGGTCCAGAGAACTATTTTTTTTTTTTTTTGAGAACACAGTTTTAGTGGATGGCACTTCACCACAGACGTGTATCGTTAACCGACTGATGCGGGGAAATGTCTGAACTGTTCTGACACATGTAAGACGAGTGCATATGGAGGGGGACGCAGGTGGTACCTGCTCTTCTTGACAGCTCTTGCACCGTGAACTGAAACGTATCCGTCAATTAATTGTGAATTACGATTGCAATAATACCGACGACCCGAGCCTCCTGAAGCCTCCAGAGCCTGGGCCGCACGAGTCCCAGGAGGTAGACGGCCCGGTCCCTCACCTACGGGTTCCAGACAGAGATCGTCACAGCCCTCTTTCACCCGAGGCCGGCTTCCTTCATAATTAATTACATCATTAATATTATAATAATAATTATAATAATTTGTAATTAATAATTATTACTCTGCCTTCTGCTGGGTCATGAAGGAAGCCGGCCTCGGGTGAAAGAGGGCTGTGACGATCTCTGTCAGGAACCCGTAGGTGCGGGCCTTTCATATAAATGAGACGAAACAAATATCCACTTGTTCTGTACCACCTATCCCCAAAAAACAATATAGGCCTGTGCCAAAACATGGTAAATTAGTCTTTGAGAATGTAAGGAATGACCTTGCGAAATGCATCCCTAGGCTCCAGACCAAAAATAAAATGTGTGAAAATGAACTTTTCGACTTCCCTCGACAGTGAAGAAATACATAAGAACTATCGAAAAAATCGTGTTAGAATCATTACTCTTACCCTTTCGGTCATATTCAACCACATATGTTAATAGAAGGACTACAACCAAAATATACTATCTTGAGGTTATCTTGAGATGATTTCGGGGCTTTTACTGTCCCCGCGGCCCAGTCCTCGACCAGGCCTCCACCCCGAGGAAGCAGCCCGTGACAGCTGGCTAACACCCAGGTACCTATTTTACTGCTAGGTAACAGGGGCATAGGGTGAAAGAAACTCTGCCCATTGTTTCTCGCCGGCGCCATGGATCGAACCCAGGACCACATGATCACAAGTCCAGCGTGCTGTCCTCTCGGCCGACCGGCTCCCTAATATAATATATATATATATATATATATATATATATATATATATATATATATATATATATATATATATATATATATATATATATATATATATATTAGATGGTTACAAGATATATATGGGTTGATACAAAAATAATAATGCAAAAAGGTGCTTAAAGGTTATGGATCTCTTGAAAAACACAACAATGGGAAACATTGATGTTATATTATATATTATATATATATATATATATATATATATATATATATATATATATATATATATATATATATATATATATATATATATATATATATCATTTCAGTTACTTACACCACCCCTGCCTCCGGCCATCGTAAATGGGTGGCCTGGTGGGTGACAATGGCCACGCCTAAATGGGCGTGATTTCATTACTGTGCTGACTTAATGCAATATTACGGTGGGGCGGTGTGAGGCGGGGCATAACAGGTTCTATAGAGAGCAATAAATGGGTTTCCTCTCTCTCTCTCTCTCTCTCTCTCTCTCTCTCTCTCTCTCTCTCTCTCTCTCTCTCTCTCTCTCTCTCTCTCTCTCTCTCTCTCTCTCCCTTTCCTTCCTCTCAGTCTCTGTCTCTCTGTTCACCAACACTGAAGATAAAATAGGATTCAGCATGATACTCGCTCTGTTTGTTTTCCTCACTTGTAGCTGTTACCATACCTACCCTTTTTCATCATGGTTCCATAATATACACGTACTGACGAATTCGTTATTAAATGGTAAGTGGATTTCACATTGAGCACCGAGTGAGACCCGAGTGTGAGCGGGAGCTTACCCGCTGACGCCTCTAATATATATAGAGACATGTTCCAGGAGAGGAATGAATGACTCCCTAATGAGTGATTTTGTTGTTGTTAAAGAGCACATAAAGGGCGAGCTACCGATGTTGTGTTCTTAGTTGTATATTAGCGGTCTTTGAGCTCTATACGCTGTTCGTCCAGGTAACAGACCTTTCACACTTCGTACGTACATCTTCACCAGCAAACCTGTTGCATCACACCGGTGTTAATGGCGCTACTGATATGACTTAGCCAACCAAGGATCTTTTTGTGTTAATATAAGCTGTCTTAAAAAGGCCTCCAATCAAATCAGAAGATGTTGTGCCCCGAGCCGTTCGTCTCCATTTCTCTCCCTTATTAATCTGTCTTAAAGGCTGGTATCGGGAGGAGTAGTGAGGATGGTCCCGTTATTCACTTGTTGCTCCTGCTGTCAGGCGTGTGGGAAATGCCCGTTTAACAGAGTTTCGGAGCTGCTTTACTAACAAGGGCGAGCTAGTGGGTTTTCATGGTTATCGAAGCCAGATGTCAACTTTATCATATCCACTTTACTGGTGAACAAATATATTAAGCAACAAACCATATCTTTTAGTGTAGTAATAATCATGGTCGGTGCTTTCTCAGAAGCAAATTTAACCTGATTTTGGCAAGTAGCTTGACCATGATATTTTATGAAGGAAAATGTTAAAGAGCAGTTATCTGAATATGCATGGATATTATTAAGAATGTTTAGTAGAAAAAAATATGCATCTCTTGACACAGGATCAATTGCACATCATTGACACAAAGCAAGAAACTTTCTGACGCTACTTCAATAAAATTAATTTGTCCAGCCATTGAGGGAATTGCTCTGGTGAAGAATGGAATCTCAAATTTCTAATGCTGTTAGCGATGCAAGATGACTCTGGGGGCCATGGGTGAAAGCCACCGACAGTTTTCAATACAATTTATCTTGGGTTCATTGTGTGACACTGACATAATTTGATACGGTTGATGGAGTGTTATCGTACTGTCCCTAGTTCGAATCTCCCTCAGGAAGTTAGAATCTCATAAACACTTCACTGGGTTAATGTTTTCACGATGTCTAAGAAGAATCTAAGAAGAAATCGTTTATAAGGCCGTCCTCATAAACAGTAGCCAGATGCCCGTTAATCCAAGTTACGTTAAGTTACGTCAAACTGATTGTGCTTTCTCATCTCCAAACGTAGCCCATCACCTTAGCAGATGTAACAGTATGTTTGATAACCAACTGGTCGATGACTATCATATTATGTACTTCAATAAAGATTATGTGAAATCATCAGTGTAAGTGTACTTAGTGAAGTAGAGTTCCAATAATGTTGAATAAATCACAATAATCCTCTGCCCTCCTCCGCAAATATCAAGCCAAGTGAAGGAGATACGATTTCCTGCATCACTCGGTCTGAGAAAGTGAATCGAAACCCACGGAAGAGTTGGCTAGTAAATACTTTTTGTCTGTGAACGGCTAATGGGCAGCTTTCCACGAGGGGAGACCGTATTGAAAAAAAAATACGAGCTACTCTAAGACTTTTTTCCTAGTTGGTCTTCACTCCTCGCTCTCGCTCTCTCTCTCTCTCTCTCTCTCCCTCCCTCCCTCTCTATCTTCGGGTCCCCCTTTCCCTTCTACAAATCAGTGTTTGGCTGCTAGCCACAAGGCCGACAAAATATTGAGTTTCCATGCACCGAACTTAGATTATATGACACCAGACACCAAGCAGGTCCTATATAACGCGTTCGTCACACCCTAGTTGGAATACGCTCTACAACATTTGTCTGCTAAATACTAATACATTGAAAACATGTTCGAAAGAAATTAGAAAATATCACTTAAAACTAACAACGTTTTGAAATAAAATGCGAAGACTAATTGAAGTTACAAATATGATTTCAATAAAGAAACGTGAACTAAGGGAAGACAATCAATATGTTTAAATTATTAGACACACTTAAAATAAGAGGACAATTTCAAAATGCAGTTTTTTTCCCTCTTAGTCTTAAAATACTTAAACTTCCTCGTGGACTAGTGGAAGTGAATCTATATAGACTTTTCCTTCTCTTCTTCCTCCTCCTCCTCCTCCTCCTCCTTCATCTCCTTCCTTCTTCATAAAACTCATCCTCTTGAAACTAATCTTTCCGCCCACTGGTCTTAGTTGATATAAAAGTCAACTTTATCTTTTCTGTCTTTATACAATTATGTCCTTAAATCTATCGCCTCCCACTCCACCCCATCTTTATTTTCCTACTCCCTTTTCCTCTGTATGCCTGACACACTCTCTCCCTCTCTTTCTCCCCCTCTCCCCCCCCCCCCCGTCCCATCCCAAATCCTTATCCTTATCCCTTCCCAGTGCTATATAGTCGTAATGGCTTGGCGCTTTCCCCGGATAGTTCCCTTCCTCTCATCCTCTCTGGCGAGAGTCCAGGAGGGTAGGCTGGGGATTGAACAGGATCGTCAAAGCATTTAGGCAACAGGAACCTGTGTTGGTGCGAAAACCATCGTTGGAATGAGTACGTGACTGGGGCACGCTGTTCCCTATTGCACACTGTGGACACCCCTGACCCAGGACATGTTGGACATGTACCTCACAGGATTTAGGGTGCAAAGTTGTTTTAGGCTATCCCGAAGCGTCTGACCTCGAACCTCGGAGGGCAACCCGTTCTCGCAAATTCGTAAAGTCAATATTGACTTATTAACTACGTGCATAGGTGATATACTAAACATAATAGATACCCCTAAAAAGATTCATAGAAAACACCGACCTTACCTAACCTTGTTAGTATCTTAAGATAAGCATCTTATTGCTTCGTAATTACAATTATTGCTTAACCTATACCTATTATAGGTTAGGTAATAATTGTAATTACGAAGCAATAAGATGCTTATCTTAAGATACTAACAAGGTTAGGTAAGGTCGGTGTTTTCTATGAATCTTTTTAAGGGTATCTATTATGTTAAGTATGTCACCTATGCACATATTTAATAAGTCAATATTGACTTATTAAATTTGCGAGAACGGGTTGCGGAGGGACAGACATTCTAAATTATATAGATATGTAATCAGGCAGGAAGCGGCCAATATGTTAAATCCTAATCAGCTTGAGTTTGGGATCCCCCACGGCAGTGAAATCGTACAGTGCGAGCTTACAGTGATTATTAT
>NC_091174.1:16287594-16325094 GCF_040958095.1 Procambarus clarkii
CATGATTGTTGAGAGATGTACAGGTTTCGTAAGTGGATGCGTTAAGGCTTGATTAATTCAGATGAATGTTTGATTAATCCATATCAATGTTTGATTAATCCATATCAATGCTTGATTAATCCAGATCAATGCTTGATCAATCCAGATCAATGTTTAATTACTCCAGATCAATGGTTAATTCAGATCAATGCTTGATATAATCCAGATCCAAGACGGGCTAAAACGTGTTCAGTTTTCTTCGTATACGAACGAGTTGTGTTCTCTGCCACATTATTATCACTTATTCTCTAGTCATTCATTCTCTAAATGAAATTTAAACACACTGTAATTGTCTTAAAATATTTGATATAAAATTAAAAGTTAAAAAGATTCTTGGTTCACGTTTTCTGTGGGTCCGTGTTAAGGACGTCCAGTGTTGCCAGGGGCTGTTGACAGCCGGCCAATCATAATTACAGGCTGATGGAGGGAGAGTTCCTGTTGGTCCACACACCTAAAAGTCTGGAACAATAGAATTTTTTTTCAAGTAGAATTTCTTTCTTTCACGATAATTCAACCCACAAATGAGACAAACAAATTAAGCCAAATTGTGTCAAATTGATTTTGTATAATTGAAATTGATGACGGTAATATCAACAAAAAAGATAATAAATAGTTACTGACTTCGGACATTAGTTGACATTCTCATTTGTGCCATCCTGAGACTAGGAGAGATGAGAGATGTTTCCATATATATATAGTTTAGCCTTTCTTGTGTGTAATTTAATTGGGAAATTATATAAAAAGATCTGTGTGTGTGTGTGTGTGTGTGTGTGTGTGTGTGTGTGAGTGAGTGAGTGAGTGAGTGAGTGAGTGAGTGAGTGAGTGAGTGAGTGAGAGAGAGAGAGAGAGAGAGAGAGAGAGAGAGAGAGAGAGAGAGAGAGAGAGAGAGAGAGAGCGTGTGTATTTGTGTGTACTTATCTGTAAGTATGAAAGTTGAATTTCAGCTCTTGGTTCCCTCATCTCGAGGGTTAATGGATAGGTCTTCACGTTGGCGAGTTCCTAGAGTTCTGGTCCATTTAGAATTATGCCCGTAACACAGCTACGATCACTGATTTGTCACTGTGGATCTTGCAACAATGATCACTGGTCTGTCAATGTAGATATTGCAACAATGATCAATGGTCTGTCAATGTCGATCTTGAAGCTTTGATCAAGGATCTGCGAACCTTCACATTTTGTGTGTAACTTCCCTAGTGAGCATGTCTTGTATAGTTTTAAAAAAATGTTGTCTGCTCAGAAACCAAAAAGCAAAACCGATTATGATGCTGTGAATTCCATCCAGAGAC
Source organism: Procambarus clarkii (assembly GCF_040958095.1). Lineage (NCBI taxonomy): Eukaryota > Metazoa > Arthropoda > Malacostraca > Decapoda > Cambaridae > Procambarus > Procambarus clarkii. Next base: position 16,288,920 of record NC_091174.1, read on the forward strand.
GCTCAGGATGGGAGATTGATCCCGTCTGAGAACATGGTTCAAGGATCCGACTCATGCATCTTGGATACTGAGTAAAACATGCTTAAAGATACAGTGTAGCCACTGAAACTTTAACGTGATCAGTTTCTAGTGCAATGTTTCTTAATGCCAGAAGATCAACCTATAGAATCCATTCATTCCTAAAGATGGTTTACGCATCTATGAGTCTGGTTCGCCGGTGGATCGAGATAATTCCGTTCCGGAAAACCCTCATGGTATACTAACAAAGGGAAAATTGTCCTTGGACCTAATGCAGCTCTGGGTAGCTCGAGCAGAACGCCTACACTGCCATCTAGCTAAGCATTTCGTAGTGGGATAGTAGCTATCCCATCCAGGCTGGATCTATCGTAGTGAGACGGTACCTATCCAGTCCACGCAATTCATCTGCATGCTGAACAGAAGTGTAAACAGATGTGGACTAAGTGCATGTTGTCCCTGACAGAGAATCCTGCTCGAGCTGTCAGATCTGACAGAGAATCCTGCTCGAGCTGTCAGATCTGACAGAGAATCCGGCTCGAGCTGGCAGATCTGACAGAGAATCCGGCTCGAGCTGGCAGATCTGCAGTTAAGCTTACTAACCGCCGCATCGCCCAGGCATTTAAGTTCTATTAGATTTTCCCCATTTCGTTTTAGTGCCTCATTCGTTGGAGGAGTTTCACGTGTATCCGGTTTTCAGTGGAGCGCATAACAGTCTACGGCTGGTTTATGTGGTGTACAGTCTACGGCCGGTTTACGAGGTGTACAGTCTACGGCTGGTTTATGTGGTGTACAGTCTACGGCTGGTTTATGTGGTGTACAGTCTACGGCCGGTTTACGAGGTGTACAGTCTACGGCCGGTTTACGAGGTGTACAGTCTACGGCCGGTTTACGAGGTGTACAGTCTACGGCCGGTTTACGAGGTGTACAGTCTACGGCCGGTTTACGAGGTGTACAGTCTACGGCCGGTTTACGAGGTGTACAGTCTACGGCCGGTTTACGAGGTGTACAGTCTACGGCCGGTTTACGAGGTGTACAGTCTACGGCCGGCTTATGTGGTGTACAGTTGCTTGGAGTGTTTTATATTTTGGAGTTTGCTATATAAATACTTACTGTAGGACCAGCATGGGTAACAGACCCATAAACTATTACCCAGTCTAAATATACAGAGTATCGACTGCGATACCTTGCCTACACTCAGACCCAGACCTCGCCTTACAGCAGCGAATAACGACATCACTAACTGCTTCACCCAACACACCGCCTTACCCAGTGTTTAATTGGCATCCATTCCAATTATTCCCCTATTTTTTTGTACCTGTGTGATTACTCCACCTTTCCCTCCCAAACAACTTCAGCGCTTTCACTTGTGTATTTTAAGGGCTACATAGCCTTCCCGGCTTGGTGCCTTCTTTGACAATTACTTGTGTATTTTAAGGGCTATATAGCCTTCCCGGCTTGGTGCCTTCTTTGACAATTACTTGTGTATTTTAAGGGCTACATAGCCTCCCGGCTTGGTGCCTTCTTTGACAATTACTTGTGTATTTTAAAATAAATTTGCACCTTGCATATTCATTCCTTCCTTGACGATGCTCCGGAGTGAAACGAAACGTTGGAGACAAATATATACCCTTCAATAATAGTTTCATTACCATGAATTTCGGTAATTTAATCGCTCATCTAAATCCGGAGAGTAAGAAAATAGTTAAACGCATAGAAAGCTTACACTAGTAGATCAACAACGCCAGCAATGCGGTCATATTTAACCAAATATGCTTAATATATGGTTAGATTCCTTATTATTAAAAGTTTATGCAGCTGTTATGTTATGAGAAGACATACATGTTGCCCTCGACCTTATCACTGCTCCCAATTGGTTACAGGTTCGATTCCAGGGCAATACGAGACGTTGGGGCTCGGTGGTACAGTTGAGTTTGTTTTCGACTTACAATCGGGAATCCAGGATTCGAATCGCAGGCAGGAAAGAAATTACTGGGCACCTTTTCTATTCACTTAAATGCCTCTATTCACCTAGCAGTAAAAAGGTACCCGCGGAGTCATTCAGCTGTTGTAGCTCGCATTACTAAGTTTTAGTAAATCTTAAGTTATAAGGATCTCAATAAGACTAAGAGGGTGCCTGTCCCCGTCAAAGGAAAACCAATATCGGTGTGAATAAAGGCCACAAAGGCCATAAAGGCCACAAAGGCCATAAAGGCCATAAAGGCCACAAAGGCCACATATCGTTCTCTAGTACGTAATATTATGGAACTCTCAGTTTAATCACGTCCCTTATAACTTCATTCAAATGTGTTCCTTCAGCCGTAATCAATTTGTTCCAATTAAAGCTATCGAAAATTACAACTATAAATTACTGCCCCTGGACAATTTTCAGCACAAATACGCTTTTGAGCGACAGTTATATTGTGAACTTTGCGGGCTCACCATAGCCCGTGCTACTTGGAACTTTTTGTTCCAGGTAGCGAATCTTTAACAACAAGTTATATTGACGGTTGACCGATATCCCGGCAAATATTTGACAACGGCGACAGATCCGGAATGCTGGCAGGTTGAGCGCTTCCTCTCGAGGGAGGCCAATAGGTCTTGTTATCCAGAAACAACAGTGATATCTTCTTCAACAACAGCGGCACCATCACTACCACCACAACAGCTGCACCGTCGCTACCACCACAACAGCTGTACCGTCGCTACCACCACAACAGCTGTACCGTCGCTACCACCACAACAGCTGTACCGTCGCTACCACCACAACAGCTACACCATCACTACCACCACAACAGCTGTACCGTCGCTACCACCACAACAACTACACCATCACTACCACCACAACAGCTGTACCGTCGCTACCACCACAACAGCTGTACCATCACTACCACCACAACAGCTGTACCGTCGCTACCACCACAACAGCTGTACCGTCGCTACCACCACAACAGCTGTACCGTCGCTACCACCACAACAACTACACCATCACTACCACCACAACAGCTGTACCGTCGCTACCACCACAACAGCTGTACCGTCGCTACCACCACAACAACTACACCATCACTACCACCACAACAGCTGTACCGTCGCTACCACCACAACAGCTGTACCATCACTACCACCACAACAGCTACACCATCACTACCACCACAACAGCTGTACCGTCGCTACCACCACAACAGCTGCACCATCACTACCACCACAACAGCTGTACCGTCGCTACCACCACAACAGCTGCACAATCGCTACCACCACAACAGCTGTACCGTCGCTACCACCACAACAGCTGTACCGTCGCTACCACCACAACAGCTGCACCATCACTACCACCACAACAGCTGTACCGTCGCTACCACCACAACAGCTGCACCATCACTACCACCACAACAGCTGCACCATCACTACCACCACAACAGCTGTACCGTCGCTACCACCACAACAGCTGCACAATCGCTACCACCACAACAGCTGTACCATCACTACCACCACAACAGCTGTACCGTCGCTACCACCACAACAGCTGTACCATCACTACCACCACAACAGCTGTACCGTCGCTACCACCACAACAGCTGCACCATCACTACCACCACAACAGCTGTACCGTCGCTACCACCACAACAGCTGCACCATCACTACCACCACAACAGCTACACCATCACTACCACCACAACAGCTGTACCGTCGCTACCACCACAACAGCTGTACCGTCGCTACCACCACAACAGCTGCACCGTCGCTACCACCACAACAGCTGCACCATCACTACCACCACAACAGCTGCACCATCACTACCACCACAACAGCTGTACCGTCGCTACCACCACAACAGCTCCACCATCACTACCACCACAACAGCTGCACCATCACTACCACCACAACAGCTGTATCGTCACTACCACCACAACAGCTGTACCGTCGCTACCACCACAACAGCTGCACCGTCGCTACCACCACAACAGCTGCACTGTCACTACCACCACAACAGCTGCACCGTCACTACCACCACAACAGCTGTACCGTCGCTACCACCACAACAGCTGCACCGTCGCTACCACCACAACAGCTGCACCATCACTACCACCACAACAGCTGCACCATCACTACCACCACAACAGCTGTACCGTCGCTACCACCACAACAGCTGCACAATCGCTACCACCACAACAGCTGCACCATCACTACCACCACAACAGCTGCACCATCACTACCACCACAACAGCTGCACCATCACTACCACCACAACAGCTGCACCATCATTACCACCACAACAGCTGCACCATCACTACCATCACAACAGCTGCACCATCACTACCACCACAACAGCTGCACCATCACTACCACCACAACAGCTGCACCATCACTACCACCACAACAGCTGCACCATCACTACCACCACAACAGCTGCACCATCACTACCACCACAACAACTGTACCATCACTATCACCAAACGCCTGGTTGACCAGTCCAGCAACGAGGAGGCGTGGTCGATGATCGGGCCGCGGGGTCGCTAAGCCCCGAAATCGCCTCAAGGTAACCTTAAGGAGTTACCATATACTTGTCAAAATTAGTAGACGAGGCAAAGGTGTAAAAACAAACAACGGCAGAAAATTACAAAAGGATCTTGACAAACTTCAGAAGTAGGAAAACAAATGGTTGTTAGAATTCAATCACATCAAGTGTAAGATAATGAAGAGGAGAACGGGTGAAAGGAGACCAGGAGTTAACTACACAATAAGACGAAGGTGACGATAGAAATCATGAAGATAAAAAGATTTAGGAGTGGATATAATTCCAAAACTAACACCTGAGCCACACATGAAGAAGATAGCATCGGCAGCATATGAGACGCTGGCAAATATATGAACATCATTTACAATCCAAGCCGAGGCTCCTTCAAGGCAACCTGCACAACATTCGTCAGACCAAAACTGGAATATGCAGCACCGGTTTGGAATCAACACCTGTTGAAGCAAAAACTAAAATGGAAAAACTATTAGGGTTCGCATCAAAATTGGTGCCAGAGCTAAGACGGTTGAGCCATAGGACAGTCTACTTGTAATATATCTTACTGAACTACATCTCACAACCCAAGGGGCTATAAGAGACAAAGGAGATATGATCACAACATACAAGATACTGAAGGAAATAGACAAAGTGGACAAGCACAACCTCTTTAAAGTGAGAGAAATAAGAACAAGAGACAAGTGGAAGCTGCAAACGCAAATGAGTGGAAGAAATGCAAGGAAATACTAGTACTCAGTCAGGTGGTAAAAAACGAAATGCACCTAAAAAAGAAGTTGTTAAAGCCACCTCTACACTCAACTTTAACATCAGATTGGATAAAAAAATTGAACGACAGAATAGTTCAATTAAAACGCAAAAGTAACAACAGGGCTATTAGCAATGGCACAGACGACCACATCTCAGTTCCTCGTGGTCACTGATAGGTAAGTTCAGATAGGTTATTACCACCACAGCCTCACACTGCACCACCACCACCACAGCCTCACACTGCACCACCACCACCACAACAGGCTCACACTGCACCACCACCACCACAACAGCCTCACACTGCACCACCACCACCACAACAGCCTCACACTGCACCACCACCACCACCACAGCCTCACACTGCACCACCACCACCACCACAGCCTCACACTGCACCACCACCACCACCACCACAGCCTCACACTGCACCACCACCACCACCACCACAGCCTCACACTGCACCACCACCACCACCACAGCCTCACACTGCATCACCACCACCACCACCACAGCCTCACACTGCACCACCACCACCACCACCACAGCCTCACACTGCACCACCACCACCACCACCACCACAGCCTCACACTGCACCACCACCACCACCACCACAGCCTCACACTGCACCACCACCACCACCACCACAGCCTCACACTGCACCACCACCACCACCACCACAGCCTCACACTGCACCACCACCACCACCACCACCACAGCCTCACACTGCACCACCACCACCACCACCACAGCCTCACACTGCACCACCACCACCACCACCTCAGCCTCACACTGCATCACCACCACCACCACCACCACCACAGCCTCACACTGCATCACCACCACCACCACAGCCTCACACTGCACCACCACCACCACCACCACAGCCTCACACTGCACCACCACCACCACCACAGCCTCACACTGCACCACCACCACCACCACAGCCTCACACTGCACCACCACCACCACCACCACAGCCTCACACTGCACCACCACCACCACAGCCTCACACTGCACCACCACCACCACAGCCTCACACTGCACCACCACCACCACCACCACAGCCTCACACTGCATCACCACCACCACCACCACAGCCTCACACTGCATCACCACCACCACCACCACAGCCTCACACTGCACCACCACCACCACCACCACCACCACAGCCTCACACTGCATCACCACCACCACCACAGCCTCACACTGCACCACCACCACCACCACAGCCTCACACTGCACCACCACCACCACCACCACAGCCTCACACTGCACCACCACCACCACCACCACCACAGCCTCACACTGCACCACCACCACCACCACCACAGCCTCACACTGCACCACCACCACCACAGCCTCACACTGCACCACCACCACCACCACCACAGCCTCACACTGCACCACCACCACCACCACCACAGCCTCACACTGCACCACCACCACAGCCCCACACTGCACCACCACCACCACCACAGCCTCACACTGCACCACCACCACCACCACCACAGCCTCACACTGCACCACCACCACCACCACCACAGCCTCACACTGCACCACCACCACAGCCTCACACTGCACCACCACCACCACAGCCTCACACTGCACCACCACCACCACCACCACAGCCTCACACTGCACCACCACCACCACCACAGCCTCACACTGCACCACCACCACCACCACCACAGCCTCACACTGCACCACCACCACCACCACCACAGCCTCACACTGCACCACCACCACAGCCTCACACTGCACCACCACCACCACCACAGCCTCACACTGCACCACCACCACCACCACCACAGCCTCACACTGCACCACCACCACCACCACCACAGCCTCACACTGCACCACCACCACAGCCTCACACTGCACCACCACCACCACAGCCTCACACTGCACCACCACCACCACAGCCTCACACTGCACCACCACCACCACCACAGCCTCACACTGCACCACCACCACCACAGCCTCACACTGCACCACCACCACCACCACAGCCTCACACTGCACCACCACCACCACCACCACCACAGCCTCACACTGCACCACCACCACAGCCTCACACTGCACCACCACCTCAGCCTCACACTGCACCACCACCACAGCCTCACACTGCACCACCACCACCACCACCACAGCCTCACACTGCACCACCACCACAGCCTCACACTGCACAACCACCACCACCACCACAGCCTCACACTGCACCACCACCACAGCCTCACACTGCACCACCACCACAGCCTCACACTGCACCACCACCACCACCACCACAGCCTCACACTGCACCACCACCACCACCACAGCCTCACACTGCACCACCACCACCACCACCACCACCACCACAGCCTCACACTGCACCACCACCACCACCACAGCCTCACACTGCACCACCACCACCACCACCACCACCACCACAGCCTCACACTGCACCACCACCACAGCCTCACACTGCACCACCACCACCACCACCACCACCACAGCCTCACACTGCACCACCACCACAGCCTCACACTGCACCACCACCACCACCACCACCACCACAGCCTCACACTGCACCACCACCACCACCACCACAGCCTCACACTGCACCACCATCACCACAGCCTCACACTGCACCACCACCACCACCACCACAGCCTCACACTGCACCACCACCACCACAGCCTCACACTGCACCACCACCACCACCACAGCCTCACACTGCACCACCACCACCACCACAGCCTCACACTGCACCACCACCACCACCACAGCCTCACACTGCACCACCACCACCACAGCCTCACACTGCACCACCACCACCACAGCCTCACACTGCACCACCACAGCCTCACACTGCACCACCACCACCACCACAGCCTCACACTGCACCACCACCACCACAGCCTCACACTGCACCACCACCACCACAGCCTCACACTGCACCACCACCACCACAGCCTCACACTGCACCACCACCAACCAGCCTCACACTGCACCACCACCACCACCACAGCCTCACACTGCACCACCACCACCACAGCCTCACACTGCACCACCACCACCACCACAGCCTCACACTGCACCACCACCACCACAGCCTCACACTGCACCACCACCACCACAGCCTCACACTGCACCACCACCACCACAGCCTCACACTGCACCACCACCAACCAGCCTCACTCTGCCCCACCACCACCACCACAGCCTCACACTGCACCACCACCACCACAGCCTCACACTGCACCACCACCACCACAGCCTCACACTGCACCACCACCACCACCACCACAGCCTCACACTGCACCACCACAGCCTCACACTGCACCACCGGTATATATTGTATCCGCTACTCTCCTCAACTTCATATTTGTTCCAATCCTCAAAACTCAGTGGAAAAAAGCATTTTGTGCAGCTCTAATTTAATATTAATTGAATATTGAACTCCCCAATACTAGAAATGGAATTTTGAAACTGTTTAATAATTTGAATGGCCCTTTGTACTTATTTCAATATAAATATACTATTGGGGTACCCAGCGTGACGCGGGTCCGTCTGCCTGACTCCCCCCCCCCTCTCTCTTTATATACTACTTTATATATACTTTATGTATATATATCTACCTATATATCTCTACCTATGTCTGTCTATCTAGCTATGCCTTAGTTCCACCCTCCCCCCAATTAAAGACACTGAAAGAAATATATGGGTTTCAGCTGTTTTTATTCATTTCTCTTCTCTTCCTTTTTCCTTTTCAGTTACTTTTCTGTTACAACTCCACGTTAATCACACGACATATTTCACATACTGCTTCATGACAGACTCCATGGGTTGGCCTAGGGGTGGTTATAATTACTAATATTTCTAGAAGCATTTAATTTAAGACCTTCCCCGACCAGCCACAAGTGTCCGTCCCGTAACCCCAGACCATTGCTGACACCAGTTTGTGTGGGCCTTCCCCCAAGCGTCTGGCCTTTGGACAAACGAACAGACATACACTCTTATAAATACATATGTACTAGGTGCGGGTACCCGGTGGTGCCCGGGGTAGCGTCTCTGCTGCCCCACCCTACCCCACCCCATTACACCCCTTCCCTTTTCCCCTCTCTCTGCTTTTCCCTCTTCCTTCCCTTTCCGTTAATCCCCTCGCCCCCTTCCTCTTGGTCACCCCTTCGTCTCTCCACCCCTTCTCCCTCATTCTGCCCTCTTTCCCCACCTTTCCCGAGAAAGTTTATTAGGAAGCACTAAAACTACTGTATCGTTCTCAGAGAATATATTATTACAATCACTAAAAACTTTCGGGAAATCATATCAAATATTTCACACTTGACTCAATGAAAATTGCTTGAGAGTGTCTGTAAATGCTATTTTATTTTGTAAAAAGTTTTTTTATTTAGGCCTACACTGATCAGCCTATGTTCGGACCGCACCCCAGCCTATTCCCCCTGCAAATTTGGGTGAGGTTAGCTTCAAGCGTCTAACCTCCAATTTTGGACATACAGACAGACATCCCCTCTTATTGTATTGGTATACCTCAAGGTATACCTGGACCTGTCTCTCTCGCTCTCTTTTGTTTGTATTAGATGCATTAATTTTTGACTGCAAAAATTCCTAACATATTTTGAAGCCGAATACAGTTTCAATTGAGTTTACCCTCGTAAACTGGGTCTCTTTCCTTGATGTGTGGGTTTATTGTTCTATTTGCCTGCAATGTCTTTAATTAATGATCTCGTGTTTCAAGAGGTCGTCTGTGCTTACTCATATCATAAAAATTACTCTCCCAAGGTCAAATTTATCTCCTTTTTTCTACCCTGTAATACGAGCCATTTAATTTACTTCCCGTTTTAATTCTATCTTTATCATTAATGTTTATTTAATTAGATTAATGCTTCAAGTTTTCGTTTTGCGTTGTACGATAATGTCATTTAATTATAGAACCCTTTTTCGTACCATTTGCTTCTGTCAATATATTAGGATTTTTTTTATATAAATACTAGATTGTGTATCTGTCAGGTTCTGAGTTTATTCTGGTGGCGAGGTCGTCTCCTCACACCCTTCCTCCCGCTCGCTCTCTCTCTCTCTCTCTCTCTCTCCACAATCTGTAAAAGCCGTGATGAGGATTCCAACCTATGCTCTGAGTACTCCCAAGCACATGCCTTAGATAACTAGGCCGCGACATGGTCAAAAGGATTGCAACCTGGGATTCTACTGAATCCACGAGGGATTCCTGAGGCTGCTTCTGAAGCCGAAAGAAGGTTTCACACAATCCCCACATGCACTCTGGATGTGTCGTCCAGGAATTCTAACTCTGACTCTTCCTCTTTCAGTACACAGAGGAGATTCTCGGCTGTGCGGATTTTCTCATTATTATCTCACGTTAATGTTATTTCTCTGTGTATAATCTTCATTAATTACTGTCTTCATCTCTGCAAACATCTTCACTCAATCTACATTCCCCCTACCCCCCCACACTCCCCATCTTCCACTCCACATACCTTCCCCATGTTCCCCAACACACCTCCACATCCCCTGTAAACACTCCCTGTTTCCTCCAACATACATTGGCCGTCTCCTCCCAGTACTCATCGCCTCCCTCTCTGCTCACACATGACGTTCCGCACGTGTCCTATTGCCCTGTCCACACAAGCTCTTCCTCAGTCTCCTGCCTGCACTTTCCGCTCCTCCTCTCTCCCTCTCTCCACATGCCCACCCTCTCTCTGTCATTCTTTGTTACACACTCTCCCTCTCCACGTCAATGTAACCCACCTAATGCACCCCTGTGTGGAACTCTCTAATCCGAACATCTGCTTTGAACCTCAATATCTTAATTCATTATCATTTAAACTAATAATTAAGTCTATGGAATAGGCGCGGAAAATTTCATATCTACAGACTTAATGAAAGTGGGACATTGGGTCCGCGCACCCTTCATGGGGATAGTGGAACAACCCAGCCCCCACTCTGACACCACTGATGAAGGGAAGGGAATTATCAAGGGAAAAGCACCAAGTCATTACGACTATATAGCACTTGGAAGTGGTCAGGAAAAGGATTTGGGATGGGACGTCGGGAAGGAATGGTGCCCAACCACTTGGACAGTCGGGGATTGAACGCCGACCTGCAAGAAACGAGACCGTCGCTCTACCGTCCAGCCCAATTGGTTGGACTGATGAAATAACGTTAATTCTGTAAAGAGTAGGAAGGCTTTCCCCCCCATCATCTCACCCTCAGCCCTTGTACAGATATTATCCTTTATACAAGTTCCACTGCCCAACTTAACGATTTCCGGTCGATCGAACTCTGTAGTGTCCATGTGGTACCAATATGTTTTCTGTCTCTGTCCCTGAAGCTCATCGGGCAAAATAACTATGATTCTCTGTCCTTTCAAATATTTTTTTTTAGTGTATTTTTGAGCTCAAGTGTTTTGTGACCTGTTGCACGCACGCGCGCGCGCGCACATACACACACACACACACACACACACATACACATACACACACACACACACACACGGGACGCTGGTAGCTGAGTGGATAGCACGCGGGACTTGTAATCCTGTGGCCCGGGTTCGATTCCCGGCGCCGGCGAGTAGCAATGGGCAGAGTAACATTCATGAAGATCTCTTTGTAAGGCCGCAATATTATTTTTACTTTCTAATTTAAATAAATCTTAATAATAGCAGCAAATTTGATGATGTGGTTTATAATATTATCATTTATGTCATTGATGTACAAGATAAAATAGGTTGGCCCCAAGATGGAACCCTGAGGTACCCCACTCACCACATTTCTCCGGTCAGATTCATCTCCGTTTTAAACGACAATAGGCTTTCTTTGTTTTAAACCATTGTATTACCCAGTCTTGTGTTCTACGATTTATCCCACATGCGTGTGGCAAGTATCCTTGCCAGTCTCTCATGCGGTGGCTTATCAGAAGCTTTAGTGAAGGTCATGTCTAATGAATCTGCTGGAAGTCTTTTGTCTGAGTAGCTGCTTGCCGTTTCCAAAAATGTGAAAAGGTTTTTAAGGTAGAATTAATTTTTAACAAAACCAGGTTGCGTTGATTTTACTACAGTGTGCACAGTAACCTGGTGAATAATTCCCCCCCGCCTAAGGATTATTTCAATGATTTTGCTGATATGCGAGGTCAGGTTCATCTGTCGGCATTTTTTAGCCGAGTTCCTTCTGTTTTGTTTTCTATATAGGGGGTGATATTTGTATACATCCTATCTAAGAAAATTATTCCTTGGTCCAGAGATTTTCTTAAAAGGAGTTAGACATAAATCATCTACTAGTTCCTCTACGACTTTTGATTAAATTGCATCCACACCTGCAGCTTTTGAATCTTTTAGTTTGCCAATAATTAGGAAGAACATTGGCAAACTAAAAGATTCAAAAGCCCCAGGTGTGGACACAATTTAATAAAAAATCGTAGAGGAACTTGAAGATATATTATGTCTAACTCCTTTTTAACCACTTGGACTGGACGGTAGAGCGACGGTCTAGAAAGTCTATAGAGTAATCATCCAGGACCTTCATATGACTTTCTATAATTGTAATTCATATTAAAATATTGGGATCACACGAAGCAGCGAGCTTTTCCGTTACATGTATTTGATCGATCATGCCATCTACTGATGTTAGCACAAGATCTTTAATGGTGCCACATGCTGTATGAGTAAAGAGTACTGTACCAGGTCAAGAAAGTGTTTTCCCTTCACTTGTGATGGTAGATTCACCCAGTCTAATGTCTCATGGTGTAAGTCCCCCATTATAAGGTCTTAGGATTCCGCAGCAGCATTGATCACATTATAGGCAAAATCCAAATTTCTTTAATTTGCAAAATGAAATATCATATGATGCGAGCCTAATTTAACCAGGATAAACCGTAAGTCAACAAAACACTGATGTTTTTGTTAATTAGGAGCGACGATGATCGTAGGATCCGATGTGTCCCTACAAGCCATTGGTAAAGGGTTAACCTGTTAATATATATTTACATTCACAACGTTTTATAAACGGGTCAGACAAAAGATAGCGTGGGACATTTTTCATTCATAACTTCAAATTGCCATGAATTAGTATTAATTTTTTTTTACGGCTGGAAACTCTTTTGCGAGACCACAAAATGAATCGCTCAAATTCACAGAAATATTCATAGCATCAGCGCCCCCACACAAGTCACCTTCAGTCTACCGTACTGTGAAAACAATACTTCACCCCAAAGAAAATGCAATGTTTTTCGGAGTAACTAATAGAACTTCAAAAGATCACGTTTCTTTCATGGCACCTCTCTGCATTTTGACGATATTATTTTACATTTGGTTCTGGTCTTTTTGTTGGTTACAAAAAAATTGGTACATTTTTGTGCTCGTACTTTTGTTACTGCTGAACGTAAGTTTTCATGTTAAAGCGTTATATATTTATTATTAATTTAAAATATTTAGTTACATGTGGTTTCCAGATGTCGCGGCATACTGAAGACACCTTATGAATTGCAAGTACAATACGCAAAAAAATAATTTTACATTCATTACTTTTATAGCATGAGGCTTTATGGGTCAGCGTCTTCTAGATGGCTGTTATAATTATCCTACCTCAACAGTCCCCATTGTGCAGTGGCTACCCCCATGGCGCTTCGCGAGCGCTTTGGCCTGAGTTCTTAGCCTGGCCAAGAAGGATTGACCGAGCTGTAACTTAACTGTAATTCCTTAACTGTAACCTCTGTTCACTCAGCAGTGAATGGGTACCTGGTTGTTAAACGATTTGGCGGGTCGTATTCCGGGTAATATTAGGATTAAGGACCTGCCCGAAACGCTATGCGTGCTGGTGGCTGTACAAGAATGTAAGAACTCTCTCTCTCATATATATATACATATATATACATTATATATATATATATATATATATATATATATATATATATATATATATATATATATATAACACCCCAGAAGTAACTCGAACCCGGACCACCAGGAGCACATTGCAACTGGTGTACACGGTGCCTTAAACCACTCGACCATCAGTGACCATACAAAAAGGGGTTATAGCCGAGGCTATTTGAACCATGAATAATTTGAATTATTATCTCTCTCTCATCCTTGCTCTACATTTATCATTCTGAAAAAGAAAGTTTTTCATTACAGTATGAACTAACATCGCTCTACATATTTCTCTCCGTGAAAGTATTTTGTCTCCCAGACTATTTCACAACGATTGTTCCCCAGTCTCCTCTCCTTTCAATATAATAACTAATCTCTCCCTGTCTAACGTGTGTATTCGGTTCAACTACTGTAAATTGCCCATCAATACCCGGCAAAAATCAGCTATCAGAACTTTAACAAACTCTGTCTTCCGACAACACATAGCTCCTCTGTTCCTACACATGCTGAACCTCAGGATAAGTATTTGGGATGGGACAAATTCTCTTGTGCTATTTACCATGTACAAAACCTTGTTCCTAGGCACTTGACCTGAGCTGAAACTCCTTGTTAGATGTAACAGAACCCACGAGGCCTTCACCAGACATAAAAATATATCTTTGATATCTCTAGAGTAAGACTAAATCTATGCAAACACTCCATGCAAATAAAAGGAACCAGTCTATGGAACTCCCTTCCTAATGAATTTGAAAAAAATGTCCGTACGCCTTATACAAAAATAAAACCAAAAAGTACCTAATTATCTTCTTATAGTTTCCTACCTTGTGCTTCAAACTCACATTGTAGGTAAGTACATTGTAGGTAAGTACTGTGCTTAACCCCCCCCCCCTCCCCATCCCCATATTAGTTCCCAAGTATTTAGCAACATGTATAATTAGTTCAATTTCTTTTAATATAGTTATTAAGTAGAAATCAATTGCTGCTACAATGTATCATCTCATAACTTTTAATTTTATATGTTAGATTAAGGACCTGCCCGAAACACTATGCGTGTTAGTGGCTTTGCAAGAATGTAAGAACACCAATGTTTTGTACTCTCATAATCCAATAAACCTTCATGTATATAAATAAAATGACGCTTCTAAGCGTCAGAACATTAATAAAAAAAAAATGAATTTTGGAGAATTGATATTTTCATTACCACCGACAGGGAAGAAAAACATAAGAAATATTGAAAAAAATTCGTGTTATAACTATTAATCTTACTTTTTCGGTCTTATTCAACAACATATAAATAAATAAATAAACGATTGAAATCTCTAATGATTATGAGAAATGTAGGGTTGTAAAAAAAGGAAAACAAAACAAAAACAACATTTATCTGATTGCAGCTAAATTCAGGTAACAACAAATTTCCGGAATCAATTTGTACTTTCTGGAAGTTATGATTATCAGGAATATAATTCCAAGAAGATAATGAAAAAATGTTCGAAACAAGATCCACAGTGTACTAAGAATTATATCTTGAAGTGTAACTCTCAAAGTTTGCACCACCTGCTGATGTTGACTTGATTAAATGCAAAACTCTGTAAGCAAAAACGATTCACATACTTCGCGTCATTATTTAACCGAATATCAAAACAAGTTCCATGGCTAACCAACACCCGGCAACACCCGTGATGCTTTTTAGCCGCAGTTTTTCCATCAAATCCAGCACATGCAGAGATCACGCTAAGCTCACACGTATGTAAAAAAAAAAAAAAAGCTTGAATAGTCCTCAAACTAAAATCATTATAAACTCTATGACCTTAGTAGGATTCGAACCTGCGATGCGAGGGAATCGTCAGGAAAAAGCGCCAAGCCATTACGACTATGTACCACTTGGAAGGAGTCAGGATAAGGATTTGGGATGGGACTTTGGAGTCGAAATCTGACCTCGCAGATTCGAATCCTGGCGAGATCATTTAGCTGATAATGGTTTACAGCTTATGAAACGTTCAAGCTTTATTGCATACTTGAGAGCCCAGCACAATCTCGATTTGATGAAAACTTTGTCCAAAAAAGCATCACAAGTGTTGAAATATTTTGGGTTATCTACATTGAGTATTTAAAAAAAGTTATGGAAGACACATCTTGATACAAGTAATCATTAGCTTCTTTTAGTGTGAACGATCACAAACTAATAATTATTAACTACTCCATTATATAATAATTCGCTATGAATATTATTTCTTTGTTTTCTCATAAAATAAATACTTACTACAAGTTACGTACACACACACACAGACTGAGATTTCTACGGCTCAGGGCTGTGTACTGTGTATTAACTTATTAACTTAATTAGCGTTTACCTAAAACAACGAGTGCTAAGAAGGTCACTTGGCCTGAATGGGGATTGTTTAGGAAGATCGACGTTCTTAAACAGTTTGATGAATCATAACGTAACCGCCAAGAAGGAGATAAGACAAGATTTAATAAGTATTTACATCTTATCGATAAATATTGATGAATCAGCAACGTAGCAGA
Source organism: Procambarus clarkii (assembly GCF_040958095.1). Taxonomy (NCBI): domain Eukaryota; kingdom Metazoa; phylum Arthropoda; class Malacostraca; order Decapoda; family Cambaridae; genus Procambarus; species Procambarus clarkii. The sequence continues at coordinate 16,305,623 of NC_091174.1, forward strand.
CAGCCTGGGAGGAGGATATCAACGTCACCAGACGGCCTGGGAGGAGGATATCAACGTCACAGACGGCCTGGGAGGAGGATATCAACGTCACAGACGGCCTGGGAGGAGGATATCAACGTCACAGACGGCCTGGGATTAGATTATCAACGTCACAGACGGCCTGGGAGGAGGATATCAACAATGTCACAGACAGCATGGCAGGAGGATATCAACAACGTTACAGACGGCCTGGGAAAGGATAACAACAACATTATATCTCCAGACATCGCTGCTTTTGCTTCACAAAGCTTCTTATATCCCCTTGCTGCATCTATATTTACTTGACTATATAATTTCAGCAATATTTATAGAAAATAACTAATTATCAAAAGAAGGCGCCAAGATATGGAAAATACATTTTAATTTCCAGTTTGGCGAGTTTCACTTGTATGTCAAAAGATCCAGTCAGGCCTGAGTCGAATTTCCACAACCCAGAGAACAAACTGACTCAGACTTGGAAGATTACCTTACATCAGAAACCGACCTCATTCTAGAACAAAATACAGACATATCTGCGCGTTTTCTTGTATTAACGCGAACGAGTATGGGTATATATACCGGTGCCTTTTACGGTGGGAGGAGGGGAGGATGTGAGGGCTGAAGTGGGTATAAAAGACCCAGTGATGAGTAGAGGTGCCATAGGCACAGAACACCGTATGAACATTAGACGTCTCTTATTAATTAAAAACTTTAAATTATTAGGTACTTTAAAAAATTCCTGTAAAACGAGCCTGACAAACCTTTGGTGTAGTGAACATCAGCCTTTTGGATAGTTATCACTAGACAAGTCTGGCCCCTAGGCCGGGTGTGTGTACTCGCCTAATTGTATTCGCCTAATTGTGCTTGCGGGGGTTGAACTCTGGCTCTTTGGTCCCGCCTCTCAACTGTCAGTCAACTGATGTACAAATTCCTGAGCCTATTGGGCACTATCATGTCTACATTTGAAACTGTGTATGGAGTCAGCCTCCACCACATCACTGCCTAATACATTCCATCTGTTAACTACTGACACTGAAAAAACTTCTTTCTAACGTCCCTGTGACTCATTTGGGTACTCAGTTTCCACCTGTGTCCCCTTGTTCGCGTACCACCCGAGTTAAACAGTTTATCTTTATCTACCCTGTCAATTCCTCTGAGACTTTTGTAGGTAGTGATCATGTCTCCCCTTACTCTTCTGTCTTCTTGTGTCGTGAAGTGCATTTCTCGCAGCCTTTCTTCGTAACTTATGCCGCCTAATTCTGGGACTAGCATAGTGGCATATCTCTGAACTTTTTCAAGCTTCGATTGTGCTTAACAAGGTACGGGCTCCATGCTGGGGCCGCATACTCCAGGATTGGTCTTACATATGTGGTATACAAGATTCTGAAGGATTCCTTACACAGGTTCCTGAAGGCAGTTCTGATGTTAGCCAGCCTCGCATTCACCGCAGATGTTATTCTTTTGATGTGGTCTTCAGGAGACAGAGTTAGTGTGATATTAACTCTTAGATCCTTCTCTCTGTCCGTTTCATTAAGTACTTCATCTCCCATTCTGTATCCTGTGTCTGGCCTTCTGTTTCCACTGCCTAGTTTCATTACCTTACATTTACTCGGGTTGAACTTTAGTAGCCATTTGTTGGACCATTCATGCAGTCTGTCTAGGTCATCTTGTAGTCTCATACTGTCTTCCTCCATCTTAATCCTCCTCATAATTTTTGCATCATCAGTAAACAGTGGGAGGAATGATTATATACCATCTGGAAGATCATTTACATATATAAGTAAGTAATTATCAAAAGAAGGCACCAAACCGGGAAGGCTATGTAGCACCATCAAATGCGCGGGATAATCAGAGGGCACCAAATATCACCAAAGATGCCAATACGAGAACATAAACACACAAGGCGAACGATATCAAAAGTATCCGAGTCACCAGGAATACTATCCAGGGACAAGCGACCGCGAGGGACAGTCGGAAAACAAGACAAACGCTCGTCCCGGAAGTCAGGACATTCAACAAGGACATGCACGACCGTAAGAGGGACAATGCAATTAGGACAATAAGGAGCAGGGCGGCGCTCCATCAAGTGACCATGAGTTACGCGAGTATGGCTAATATGCAACCTCGCAGGAGCCGTTTTCCATCGCCGGTTACAGTGGTAGGAGGATGTGTCCACGAGGACACACAACTCTTAAGAGTGCGCAGTTCATTACCAGTAACAGACGACTAATAAGCCTGCTAACGGGTAAGGATGGAGGAATGGATAACCGGGTAAAAGTCAGAATAAGGAATTCCTTTATGAGATGGGACAAGAGTGGACAGCTTCCCAGGCAGCAGCATCCGCACGCTCATTTAAAGAGACACCAATATGGCTGGGAACCCAACAAAACTCAACTGACTTAAATTTACTGTGAACAAGAAACAGCCAATGCTGGATCTCGACAACCACTGGATGAACCGGATTAAAGGACCTGAGAGCCATGAGGGCACTATGAGAGTCAACAACAACTACAAAGGAAGATTAACAACGAGAAAGCAGGAGACGAAGAGCATAGAGAATAGCGTAAAGTTCCGCTGTGAAGATGCTAGTCTCCAGAGGTAAGCGACACATATATGTGCAATCAGGAAAAACAACAGAGTAGCCTACACCGTCTGCAGACTTAGACCCATCGGTGAAGACGGAAACGGAGCGGGAGTGAGAAGAAAAGTGCTCAAGGAAAAGGCGTTTTAGAGCAGTAGGGGGGAGGGGGTTAAACGAATCAAGTGATGTGGGTCAAGGATGTAAAAAACTGCGGAAGGGGGACTCTCCACAGGGGCAAAGAAGGAACAACACGAGGAGAAATATTAGAAATACGAACGGAAAGAGAATCCTATAAGCGAGATAACCGGACAGAAAGAGGGAGGTGGTGAAGAGGAACAGGAACCGCAGGAGGGGTAAAAGTTAAAGCACGGCAGAGGCGAGAGGAAGGATGTTGCAAGGACCGCGCAAGATAACAAAGACAGTAGCGATCACGGTGGTCCTGGAAAGACAGGTAACCAGTGTCAACATACAAGCTGAGGACGGGAGTGAAACGAAAGGCACCAGAATTGAGGCGCAACCAAAGCATCCAACCCGTTCTCGCAAATTCGTAAAGTCAATATTGATTTATTAACTACGTGCATAGGTGATATACTAAACATAATAGATACCCTTAAAAAGATCCATAGAAAACACCGACCTTCCCTAACCTTGTTAGTATCTTAAGATAAGCATCTTATTGCTTCGTAATTACAATTATTACTTAACCTATACCTATCATAGGTTAGGTAATAATTGTAATTACGAAGCAATAAGATGCTTATCTTAACATACTAAGTAGGTTAGGTAAGGTCGGTGTTTTCTATGAATCTTTTTAAGGGTATCTATTATGTTAAGTATGTCACCTATGCACATATTTAATAAGTCAATATTGACTTATTAAATTTGCGAGAACGGGTTGAAGCATCATGATGGCAAAGAGTAGAAGGAGAAGCAGATGATTAAGCAGGGCAACCATAATCGAGCATAGACAGGACGAGAGATGAATGTAAAGCAAGGAGAGTGCGCCTATCCGCACCCTAAGAAATATGGGACAATACCCGAAGGAGGGTAAGGGCCTTAGAGCATTCAACACGGAGGTAAGTGATATGGGGCGACCAAGACAAACGAGTGTCAAAAATCAACCCCAAACGCTTAGCGGAATCCTTGTACACAATGGGGGGTGACCATAAAGCGACAAAGAAGGACGTAGAACGACACGCTTCCGAGTAAAAGTCATAGCACAAGTCTTAGATGTAGAGAACCTGAAGCCACGATCGGCGGTCCAAGACGACACGGCATCAATCGCAAGTTGAAGCCAGTGTTGAAGGAGAGGCGAATCATTACCCTGACAGCAAAGGGTAATATCGTCGACATAAAAGCGGAGAAGACGCCTGAAGGAAGAGAGGAAAGAAAACCATTGAGGGCAACCAGAAAAAGGGTAGTGCTCAGAACACTACCCTGGGGCACACCTTCGTATTGCTGAAAAGAGGCAGAGAGAGCGGTACCAAGGCGCACCCGAAAGGAACGAAGAGAGAGGAAGCTGTGGAGAAAGAAAGGGAGACGACCACGAAGGCCAAAAGAACGAAGCTGGGATAGAATATGATATCGCCAAGTGGTGTCGTAAGCCTTTTCCAGGTCAAAAAGGACTGCAACAACGGAGGTCTTCGCAGCAAAAGCAGTACGAATATGGACCTCCAAGTTCACCAAGACATCTGTTGTGCTGCAGCTCTTGCGGAAACCAAATTGAGAAGGAGAGAGGTGGTGATGGTGTTCTAAGAACCACATCAGACGAACGTTAACCATACGTTCAAAGAGTTTGCAGACAACTTGTAAGGGCAATAGGGCGAAAATCCTTAGGGGATGTGTCCAGAGATCCTGGTTTGCGAACAGGGAGGACAACGGCATCGAGCCAGTCTTCAGGGACTGGCAACGACTCCCAGATCCGATTATACAGACTCAGTAAATACTGAGATGTGCAAGAAGGGAGATGGCGAAGCATCTCATAATGAATGCCGTCGGAGCCCGCCGCCGTAGAACCGCAGAGGGCCAGGGCAGACCGAAATTCAGAGAGAGAAGGGGTCATTATAGGGAAGGCGAAGATGAGTACAGAAATCCAAAAGGGTAAGATTCAAGGACAGGATTACGAAGAAGGAAAGATAGGGGAAGATGAAAACCAGAGCTAACAGAAGAAAAGTGGGAACCCAGTTCGGTAGCGACTTGCAACTGGTCCACCACAAGGGTACCATGGAGGTGACCGGTGAGACATCGAGAATGAACTTACCCGCTATTTTGCAGATACGCTTCGATACGATCTGCGGTAGAGGAGTTTTGGACATAAGTGTGGAGACATAAGATGCCAAACAATTACGTTTAGCCATACAGATGGTCCTACGGGCCACCTCACTCGCCTTCCGAAATAAAAGAAAAGAATCGGCAGTCTGCCAGCAGCGGTCTCTCTTCCAGGCTGCACACTTACAGCGGACAGCCCAAACACAGTCTGTATTTCACCAGGGAACTCACTTATGCGTGCCCCGAGAGGAAGAGCAAGGAATAGAGCAGAGGGCAGCGTTGAAGACAGTCATGAAAAAGGAGGAGAGAGCGAGGGAGAGGCAGAAGGGTCAGAGGTCAGAGAAAGCAGCACTGAGGGTAAATAGGTTCCTTTCTGCCTTAGCAAACTGCCACCTAGGGAAGGAGAGGGGAGGGTGAAAAGAGAAAAAGGGAGCATGGATGGGGAAATGGTCACTGCCATGGAGGTCATCAAGAACCCACCATGTGAATTCTTAGTAAAGAGAAGACGAGCAAAGAGAAAGATCAAGACAGGAAAGGGTGAGAGTCCGAGAGTCCATATGCGTGGGCTCACCAGAATTCATTAGAGTCAGGGAAGGAGAGAGAATGAACGTCTCAAGAAAGCGACCCCAGGTGTTCGTCAGAACATCACCCCAAAGGGAATGACGACAATTGAAATCACCTAACAGGAGCACAGGCTCCAGCATGCAGTCCAGTAGGTGTGTCAGATCAGGAAGAGAAAGCGGGACATTCGGGGGGGGGGGGGGGGGAAATAAAGGGAACAATCTGTGTACCATTTCCTCACAAAGATACGAGCAGCAGAAGAATGTAGAGGCGAAGGAAAAAGTAAGGGGACAGAGGGAACATCCGAGCGAATCAAGAGAGCAGAAGAGTTAGGAGCCCCAGCAACAGCAGGGGGGGGGAGAGAAAGGAATAGCCACGAAGGTGACCAGGACGAGCACCAAGTAACGGCTCCTGGAGACAGACACAAAGGGGCAAAAACTTCGAAATCAGAAGCTGGAGTTTGAGGAAATTGGCATAATAATACAAACGTACCATTGAAGAATAGACATCGGCAAGAAGAGAAAGGACAGCAACAGAGAACAACTAAGAAACAAAAACGAAAAGGGAACACAACACGTTAAAGAAGTGCAGGATCAGGGTCAGCGAAGTCAGGGTTAGGGGGCATGGGTAAACTGAGTAAAGAAGGAGTGAAGGTAGCTAGAGGACCAACCAGGGGCAGACGAGCAGGGACCGGAGGAGGAAGAGGGGGGATAACTGAGGGTCAAGGACAGCAGCAGGAGGAACAGAAACAAGAGGATGGACTTCAGCATGGGCACCAATCGAGAGGGAAGCAAGGGCCAAAGAGACTCCATAGCAGGAACAGGGGGTGGAACCACTGAAACGGGAGGGGATGGAGCGAGAGTGTTAGAAGTAGGGGGCGAGGAAGAAAGCGAAGCCTTTTTACCCGCCTGGGAGGAGGAAGGAGAGGAGCCAGGCTTATGCTTCTGACTCAAAGATACAGGTATCCCAGCAACTACATACTGGGCAACGAATTCCAGCGTCTCAACAGAAGAAGCTGAACGAGAGCATACACGACAGCCGTTGGGAGAACCTGGACATTAGCCCTTACCGACAGGCGGCGTGGAGAGCCAATAGACAGAGGAGAAGGATGGGAAGGAGGATTGGAGGGAGACGAAGAAGAAGACACAGAGACATGACAGACCGGGCAGAAAGAAGGGGGACTCCCAGACAGAGGACCAGGAGGGGGGACCCTTCGGGACAGAACTCAATAGAATTGATGAGGGAGCAGTGGGCATATCAGGGTCCAAGGCCTGGAAACGGTTTCGAGTCTGAGGAAGGTGGGAAGGAGAAGGAGAGTAAGACCGCAACACGCGAGCATGAGAGACGTTAGCATAAGGTGGGAGCCGGCGAACCTGACACCTCGCCTCAGGAAAAGATAAATGCTCCCGATGCTTCAAGTTGAGGACGGCTGCCTCAAGCTTGTAATGTATACACGCACAGGAGAAGGTAGGGTGGGCCTCACCGCAATTGAGGCAGCGAGCCTGGGTAGAAGTACACTCCGACTTGGAGTGACCTCCGCCTTCACACAAAGGACAGAGAGAGAGAGTTCCAGAGCAGCGGAGGACACTATGCCCAAACCTCCAGCACTTATTACAGAGCCGAGGAGAGGGAATGTACTCCTGGATGGAACACCTGGCACCAGCAAAAATGACAGACAGCAGAAGGGTCCTACCATCAAAGGTAATTTTCACAACCCGAAGGGGTTGACGACGACGACCACGAGGGGAACGAGTTAACGAGTCTACCTGGAGGACAGAATGACCATGGGCATCGAGGATATGACGAATATCCTCGTGGCAGTCCTGGAGATTCCGAACACCGGTAGCAACATGGGGTGGGAGGAGAATAGTGCCAACACTGGCATTCAACCGAGCGTTCTTGGAGAGACTAACAGGGGTCTCGCCAAGGCAGAACAAGGCGGCCAAGTGCGAGGCTGCATCCTGAGAAGGAGCAGCAACGACACATGCACCGAGACAGGTGGGGTGGAAAGTAACAGAGGCATCTACGGAATCAACAAGGTGCCTATGAAGGGAGAAATTACAAGGAGGCACAGAATCAAGAGGGAGGAGGTCAAAGTATATGGCCCACGAAGCGTGACCAAACAAGGCCTGATACGCATCAGCATGGGAAGGAATTGAGGGAGTGCAGCCGTGTCAAGGACGGCATTGAGAACCCCCAGAGAGAGGGGTTAAAAGGCGCAGTAGTCAACTAGAGACTGACCCGTGCCAGGAGACGAGGTGGTCACCACTGGGGGCTTGGGGGCTCGACCCAACCACAGAGGAAGGAGGGGAGCCGAGGGGAGTAGTCAGGAGGGACAAAGGAGGACCAAGGTCGGGGCCCAACGCAGCGGGGGCTACAAAGCCCGGTCTTTCAATAGAATCGGGGGCTTTGTCGCCCACCCCACGAGCCTGAGAGGGTACAAGAGGAACATTCATCAACATTAATATGAAAAGAAACACTTTCATTCACGAATGTGCCCTCACACCCACCATGGAGCCACAATTAGAGGCAGGACACCCAACAAGAAGCTATCGCCGATCAAGCATGGGCCCCCTAGGGATGCGTCGTGAGTATACGCCCCACAATCGCCACCTTAAGAACCGTCAGTCCGTCGAGATCGAGTTCAGTGACGAAATGAGGATTGACAATAAAAGGTTTCCCTTGCTCGAGACGTTGGGTACAACAGTTCTACGGGTGCAAGAATATGTCTCCTCAAACACCCGGCCATCAAAACAAAAGAATGATCAAAACAGGCACAAGGTCAGCAGGAAATGAAACGAGAAAGGAGAAGAGGGGGGGGGGGAGAAAAACGAAACAAAAGGAAAAGGAAAAGGCATCCAGCAAAATTAGTGAGGACAGCACCAGGAGCACAAGGCTACAAAAGGACAGGGGGACTGCCCCAAGGAGCATCACACTCTGGCAGCCGCCCACCAAGCCCCCTCACGGCAGCAACGAGCTGGACAGGGAGGGGGTTATATATATAAAACAGTATGGGTCCAAGGGCTGAACCCGTCGGGACCCCACTGGTGATGTCTCGCCAATCTGATACCCCGCCCCGCACAGTGACTCACTGCCTTCTGTTACTTAGGTACTCCCTTATCCAATGGAGTACCTTCCCTTTCACTATTGCCTGTATCTCCAGATTTTGCACTAGTCTCTGGTGTGGCACTGTGTTGAAGGCTTCTTGGCAATCCAAAAATATGCAGTCTGCCCACCCCTCTCTTTCTTGCCCGATTCTTTTTACCTGATCGTAGAATTCAATTAATCCTGTGAGGCATGACTTGCCATCCCTGAATCCATGTTGGTGTTGTGACACAAAGTTCCTTCGCTCCAGATGTTCGACTAGCTTTTTTCGCACAATTTTCTCCATTAGCTTGCATAGTATGCAAGTTAGGGACACTGGCCTGTAGTTCAGTGCCTCCTGTCTATCCCCCTTCTTGTATATCGGGAATACATTTGCCACCTTCCAAATTTCTGGCAGTTCACCTGTTACCAGTGATTTGTTATACACCATGGAGAGTGGCAGGCAGTGCTTCTGCTCCTTTAGTATCCATGGTGATATTCCATCTGGGCCTATAACCTTTGTCACATCCAACTCTAGCAAAAGCTTCCTTACATCTCCACTGGAAATCTCAAATTCCTCTAGTGGTGCCTGGTTAATTATGCCTTCTCTTATCTCTGGAACTTCTCCTTGCTCTATTGTGAAGACTTCCTGGAATTTCATATCGAGTTCCTCACACACTTCTTAGTCATTTGTAGTGAATTTGTCTGCCCCTATCCTCAGTTTCATTACCTATTCCTTCACTGTTGTCTTTCTCCTGATGTGGCTGTGCAGCAATTTGGGTTGGGTCTTAGCCTTGCTTCTAAGTCTTTTTCATATTGCTCTTCTGCCTCTCTTCTCACCCTGACGTATTCATTCCTGGCTCTCTGGTAACCTTCTCTGCTCTCAAGTGTCCTGTTATTTCTATAGTTTCTCCATGCTCTTTTACTTTCTTGCCTAACTAGCTTACATCTCTGATTAAACCATGGGTTTCTCATCTGCATTTAAGTTTTTAGCTTTAGGACCGGGATAAACTTTTCTGCTGCCTCCTTGTACTTCTGCGTGATGTATTCCATCATGTCTTGGGCCGTCTTTTCCCTTTAGCTCTGATTCCCATGTTACATCCGTTAGGAATTTTCTTATCTCCTCGTTATTTCCCTTACGGAATGCTAGCCTTTTGCTTTCAGTTCCCTTTCTCGAGTACTTTAGCCCTTCTTCGACCAGATACTCAAACGTCAGTACACTGTGATCGTTCATTCCTACTGGGGCCTCGAAGTCAATTTCCCTTATGTCGGAGACATTCAGAGTGAAGACAAGGTCGAGACTCGCTGTGTGTGCGCGCGCGCGTGTGTGTACTCACCTATTTTTGCTTGTGGAGGTTGGGCTCTGGCTCTTTGGTCCCGCCTCTCAACTGTCAATCAACTGGTATTGACCTGCCTCTCTTCTCACCCTGATGTATTCATTCCTGGCTTTCTGGTAACCTTCTTTGCACACAAGTGCCCTGTGTGTGTGTGTGTGTGTGTGTGTGTGTGTGTGTGTGTGTGTGTGTGTGTGTGTGTGTGTGTGTGTGTGTGTGGAGTAGATCAACTCCCAGAACTCACTCCAGGTATACAACAGGTAAGATCACCGGAAGGGAGAGCTCAAGTGGGTACAGAAGAAGTGTTCATTTCCGGGGAGAGAGAGAGCGCGCGAAGGGTTTCACCGACGTGCAGGACTCACTCCCTCTGTCTCTCTTTGTCTCGTTGTCTGTCTCATACTAGGCTTCTCTCTGACTCCGCGCGTGTGTGGTGTGGTGTGCGTGTGTGGTGTGCGTGTGTGGTGTGGTGTGCGTGTGTGGTGTGCGTGTGTGGTGTGGTGTGCGTGTGTGGTGTGCGTGTGTGGTGTGGTGTGGTGTGCGTGTGTGGTGTGGTGTGCGTGTGTGGTGTGGTGTGCGTGTGTGGTGTGGTGTGGTGTGGTGTGGTGTGCGTGTGCGTGTGTGTGTGCGTGTCAGTGTATATAGACTAGGATTCATCGGTAATTATACTGATGTTCATAATGAAACTGCAAGCTAAGGGCTGATTTTCTGCAACAGTTCATCATAAGTCTGGCGCTGGAAACTGAATTAATGTTTATTATTAGTTTTCAGCAGGAATATTTTTATTTTTATGTTAGCTATGCAAGTTACAGGATAACTGCGTACCAGAACCTTCTTATGGTTGGTTGACTTGAGCTCATGGTTAACTTGATTTCATGGTTGACTGAGGACATGTTTTATACGTAAGTCAGCGATGGAATGAAAGATTGCTGATGGTGTGACTTTCTTGAGAATGACGTAGTAAGTATTGGCCGAGTATCTTGTATAGTGGTTGCCAAGTTCTTGTTGTCCACGATGTTGGGCCAGGTGGGAAACTTTGAGAACATTGGCCATATATGTTCTTTGTTAGCGGCAAAGATCTGCCCGTATGTTCCAGATCAAAAAGTGCTTCGAGTTCATCTGAATCTCTCTGTATGAGATACTGGTTGAGGTCTCCAAGAGTTGTTATGTGCTGGCAGTTAAGCTGGATTACCAATACGTCAGCACTGTCCATCCGGGAGGGAAGGGAAAAGGAATTATCAGGGGGGGAAATCGCCAAGCCATTACGATTAGATACCACTGGGAAGGGGTCAGGATAAGGATTTGGGATGGGACGGGAGGGAATATCCATCCGCAAGTTGATTAGGTGTACACTCTATCACCGAGGTCTGTACATTGCCCACTAGAATAATTCAGGAACATAATTTTCAGATGAACAGAAATGACAGCATCAACAGGTTGGGCGTGTGTACATTGACTGAAGCAAACTTCAATCCCCCCATCCTTGGCCCCCATTTACAAGCACCCCCTTCCCCCATCGCAACCCCCCCCCCCCATAATGACCATCAATAACAACCTCTCTCTCTCTCACACAGGTGATTCGAGCAGCCAGCCCTGTGCTTCTGTGCATCATCATCCTGGGAGCCTGCTTTATCTACTCCACGGTGAGTGACCTCCGCTCACCTTGCTCTTACTCTTAGTTATTATAATTTATCAGCAAGACAAATAATTGCACTTGTATTTTGCAATTGCTACTTGTATTTTGTATTAAATATTTACACTCCCGATATTTGTGAAGCCACATTGGGAGACCAATTAGAGTATGATTAGGTAAACATTAGTATATAGCTCTAAGACAGTACCGCCGTGTAGCATTAGGAAGGGTTGTGAGCACACAGGAGATGGGGTTATGATATGGTGAAGGTGCGGGGGCCAGCCTTTGGCTCCATCGGGGATCGAACGTGAAGTTCCAGCAAGTAGTGGGGCCGTCGATCGGATTCTACACTCTTCATCACCACTCTCTACAACCCCACACCCCACGCACAACCCCACACCCCACGCACAACCCCACACCCCACGCACAACCCCACACCCCACGCACAACCCCACACCCCACGCACAACCCCACACCCCACGCACAACCCCACACCCCACGCACAACCCCACACCCCACGCACAACCTCACACCCCACGCACAACCCCACACCCCACGCACAACTCCACACCCCACGCACAACCCCACACACAACCCCACACCCCACGCACAACCCCACACCCCACGCACAACCCCACACCCCACGCACAACTCCACACCCCACTACATCTTTCAATACCCTATTGTATCCAGCATTATATTTGCGTTAAACAGGTTAAGAAAATTTTAGCAATTTTCAGCAATTTACTGTTTAATGCAATTATGCTCAAAGGAAGACTTTTGTATTAAATAAATTTTATTTATAAAGCCAAGAAATCAGACACCTTTAAATTTCATTTGATTTTAATCCAATTTGTTGCTCAGAAGAAAGTTTTTCTCTGTCTCCTCACTAATGAAGGGAAGATCTTGTGTTTGGTTTAAGAGTCCTGAATAATTGTGCTCTCGGAGGCAGACGTGAAGATTATTGCTATTGCGAGAGACTGTTAGTGAGGATAGGGTATAGGTGATGGGGGAAAGGGTGTAGGGTGGTGGGGGGATAGGGTATAGGTGATGGGGGATACTGTGTAGGTGATGGGGGATACAGTGTTGGTGGTGGGGGATAGTGTGTAGGTGGTGGGGGATAGGGTATAGGTGGTGGGGGATAGTTTGTAGGTGGTGGACAGGGGGGGGTAGGTGGTGGGGGATGAAGTGTAGGTGGTGGGGGATGAGGTGTAGGTGGTGGGGGATGAGGTGTAGGTGGTGGGGGGTGTTGTAATCCACAAGTTAGTAGGAATTATTAGCTAGAGGATCATTACTACAACACTTAACGAATGATGATTGGAAGTACATGTTAAGTAGACAGACTATGGATCACATATCTAAGAAAGGTCAATGGATTAAGACCGAAGCTGTTTAGCCAAATTAATAATTCCTGGAAAGAGGAATTATTCTTCGTCAGGCTTCTAGGATCAAGGTTACCGCTCTAGGGATAAGGTTAATCGGATTATACCTTCCTTGAGAGGCGGGGTGAAATGTTTGAGGCCATGGCTGACTGGAGTCAGTCTGATTGTGGGAGTTGAACTGGCAAGTCCTCTGGATCCCCGTTTGCGGCAGCAGCGAAGTGTAGCAGACAGCTATGCGAGAACCTGATGTGATCTTAGTGACCAAGTTAAGTCTGCAGTATGTGAGTTTTGAATGAAAGACTAACCGGGTGTGGAGCGTTGTAGTAATCATTCCGTATTAGGGACTTAGGCGGAAGTTACGAGTGTGGGTGGTGATCGCGGAGGTCAAGTGGTCTATGGGTATTGGAAGTGTATTGACCTAATAGAGTATGTTAATATGTATTTATTTGTCAGAGTCTATTCTTTGTAATTAAATGACAAAACACGACGGCCTTTAAATACCTTCCATATGTTCATTCATTGTGTTCCAGTACAAACCTAGTGGTACGCCTCAAGGGTCTGGTGTGTGTAGGAGTACACGGTGGTAGTAACGGTTGCTGAGGCAAGGTGTTATGTGTTGTGTAATCACTGTGTTCGGAATGAACCGGGGTTCAGCGTCACGACAGGGATGAGGTGTAGGTGGTGGGGGGATGAGGTGTAGGTGGTGGGGGGATGAGGTGTAGGTGGTGGGGGGATGAGGTGTAGGTGGTGGGGGGATGAGGTGTAGGTGGTGGGGGGATGAGGTGTAGGTGGTGGGGGGATGAGGTGTAGGTGGTGGGGGGATGAGGTGCAGGTGGTGGGGGGATGAGGTGCAGGTGGTGGGGGGATGAGGTGCAGGTGGTGGGGGGATGAGGTGTAGGTGGTGGGGGGATGAGGTGTAGGTGGTGGGGGGATGAGGTGTAGGTGGTGGGGGGATGAGGTGTAGGTGGTGGGGGGATAGTGTGTAGGTGGTGGGGGGATAGTGTGTAGGTGGTGGGGGGATAGTGTGTAGGTGGTGGGGGGATAGTGTGTAGGTGGTGGGGGGATAGTGTGTAGGTGGTGGGGGGATAGTGTGTAGGTGGTGGGGGGAAAGTGTGTAGGTGGTGGGGGGAAAGTGTGAAGGTGGTGGGGGGAAAGTGTGTAGGTGGTGGGGGAATAGGGTTTAAGGGATGAGGGATAAGATAGTGGGTGTGTGAGGAGAGAGAGAGAGAGAGTTTAACTTGCAAGAGGTATACCTACCTAACAGTGTTTACCTAAGAGTGACTACAGGATAACGAATGTCTAACCTTTTAATATCTGCTGCCTTTTATATCGTGACGAATCGTTTTCTCGTTGGAGTTCCGCATCTAATCTACTCCTGAAGCATTAGTCAGCATTAGTTTATGAACTTTAGTTGATAAACAGTCCGTAATTCCCAAACAGTTTGCAAATTATGAGAACTGAGCTTCCCTCTTCTCATCAGCTCCTCAACATGGTTCAGACGGTGCACACACGTGACACATTTAAGTTAACTTTCTCGACAACATGACATTCTCGAAGCTTATAACGCAGATTCAACAGGTTCTTTGAAGTCAATACAGTAAGATAATCATAATGTAATTCATTGTGTCTGGGGACCGGTAGCCAGTTTATACATACCATACATGTTAGGCTTACTGTATGTATAACACATACTGAGGATAGGGTAGCTTACTGGCTTATATCGAGTCGCTCTTCATATCTCATCCAATGCAACTCCGGGACTCGCCTCGTCGCAAATTGTTTAACCTTTTCCAGTTTCCTAATGTGTTCCTTTAGGTGGGTGCTCCATGATGGAGCTGCATACTCTAAGACTGGTCTCACGTTGGCAGTGTAAAGCGCTCTGAATGCCTCCTTACTTAGGTTTCTGAATGACTTTTTAACTTTTGCTAGCGTAGAGTACGCTGCTGTCGTTATCCAATTTATGTGCGCCGTAGGAGTTAAATTTGATGTTACGTCCACTCCCAGGTCCCTTTCTCGAATCGTCACAGAAAGGTAGTTTCCCTTCATTGTGTACTGACCCTAGGGTCTCCTGTCACCTAGTTCCATTTCCATATCTTTAGACTTGCTCGTGTTGAACTCCAGTAGCCATTTGTCTGACCATCTCTGCAGCTTGTTTATGTCCTCTTGGAGTATCCTACAATCCTCATTTGTCACAACTCGTCTCAATAATTTCGCGTCTTCCTCGATCATCGACATATAGGACTCCTCCTGTTGACATGTCGTTCACGTTTCCGATGCTGGAAATTCTTGAATTGCTTGTAAATAAGTTGTATACACGGCTATGAAACAGTTTTGTTATGATTCTTGTGTACTATTCTTATGAGCATCAGTTTCTCATATTCTGGCAATGTTATCCGGTTTACGTGTCTCTGATGCTAGAGCTGCAACCATATCCCGCTCCAAAGTCCATTCTCATTCAGAATTCTGTCGTTAGTGATCTCTTATAACGCTATGCTCTTCTGATCTGCACTCATCTTTTTTTGGCTGTCATTAGTTCATACATTTTGGGAGTGAATTCTTAACAGCTATTTATCTGTTCACTACGGTAATTTGTCACGGCCTTTTCTGCTGTACTCTATAGTGCCCCTTAGATCATACATTGTTCTTTATCTCTATCATTTGCAAACAAAGACAATTTCGGCTTCACTCTCACTAGTAAGTAGTTCACACAGAGAAAAATACATCAATGGGACTAACACCGTGCCTTGTAGAACCCCAGTTTACCATATCCCTTCGACCTGATATATCCTCTTTGATTGTGACCTTATTGTTTCTTGTCAGTTAGGTACTCCAATACCCTGCTCCATGTCATCTGTTATCCCAACTTTAGGGTGTCTAGAAAAAGGAAATTACATCCCTTTCATATCGTGTCTTGGCCATGTTATTATGTAACTCAATCATGCTGGTTTGAAATATAATTCCCATTTAAAGCTGTGTTAACGCTTTGTTACAAAGTTTATCTTATGTGTGTACTACGCTCTTCTCTCCCCTAATTAAGATTTTCAGCAATATGTAAGGAATATGTTAGCGGAAATTCGTCTATATAGTTATGCATGAAACTTTCTGTTCTCAGATATTTGGGCAACATTTACCTTTTTCCAGCTTTCTGGCACCTCTATATTTTCTATAGTTCTATTCAAAGGTTCTGATTAATGAATAAAAAAAAAGCCACGGTAATTCGTCCTGGTTTGTCGCTGTTGCTTCTGTTACGATTAGTTCCTCCTGGCATTTCTTTACCGGTTCTTCAGTGACTATTGAATTCTGTTACTTCTGGCCGTCTGTCGTCCCGTTTTCTTCTTAAGAGCTACTAAAACTATGGGTCTCTCAGAAAATGTATTACGATCACTAAAACTCCACGTTAATCACACTACACATTTATCTTTTGACTTCTGTCACCTAGTTTTCTTGTTACGATCTACTGAAACAACTGTATAGTTTCTCAGAAAATATATTACGATCACTTAGACTCCACGTTAGTCACACGTCATATTTCACTCCATAAAAATGACCAAGTGGAATCATTATAATTCATAATAATTCTTTAAGAATTTAACTTTATTCTACCGCGACCTTCTTAAGCCCTTCCCCTGTACACTTGCAAGAGGTTAGCCCTAGACATCTGGTATCCAACTTTCGAGACACACACATTCTCTCGCATAGGTGTTAATAAGTAGAAATATTTTTATCTCTAACACACACACATATATCCGCAGAACACAGCCTATAGCAGTGTTCTAATTCACAGAGACCAATTTACTACTAGGTAAACAGAGGCATCGGGTGAAAGACATTCTGGACTATTAGTTTCAATCTCGATCGGAAATCAAACCCGGATCCCTATGACTATGTCTCCCTAGCATTGTCCGCTCAACCACTAAGACCTGCAGAACCTGACGAATTCTGTGTGTGAGAGAGAGAGAGAGAGAGAGAGAGAGAGAGAGAGAGAGAGAGAGAGAGAGTGTGTGTGTGTGTGAGTGAGTGAGTGAGTGAGTGAGTGAGTGAGTGAGGTGTGTGTGTGTGTGTGTGTGTGTGTGTGTGTGTGTGTGTGTGTGTGTGTGTGTGTGTGTGTGTGTGTGTGTGTGTGTGCGCGCGCGCGCGCGCGCGCGCGCGCGCGAATTCACCTAGTTGTGCTTGAGGGCGGTTTGATCTCTGCTCATTCGGCCCGACTCTCAACTGTCAATCAATCAACTGTTACTACTAATTGTTTTTCCATACACACACACACACACACACACACACACACACACACACACACACACACACACACACACACACACACAGTGTGTGTGTGTGTGTGGTCTCTCTCACACGCACTAATATGAAACCTTTCAAGACATGAAAGGTTCACCCGGCAGACTCCTCCAGATGTCTAGCAGAGTGTACCTTTCATCGACTAAAAACGACCGCACCAACATGGCTCGCCACTGGTTGAATGGGCTGAAGCCACTGCAGGAGACGCTCACAGTTCGCCCCAGAAAGGCGACTTCTTGTGTGGCAATAGCTCAACCCTCCCGGCTCTTCCCTTAATCATGTCGTCTCAACCAGCGTCTTGAAAACTAGCGAGGTTAAGAGAAGTTCCCCCAAAAAAGTATTTTTATTTTTTGTATTTTTCTGTCGAATGTTTAATCTTTCAATTTCTGAAACAGGCACTAAGTCAGCAACAGGTATTAGGTGAACCTTTCCGTTAGGTGCTTAATCTTGAAGATCAATAACAGCTATTGGGTGAACCTTTCCGTTAGGTGCTTAATCTTGAAGATCAATAACGGCTATTGGGTGAACCTTTCCGTTAGGTGCTTAATCTTGAAGATCAATAATAGCTATTGGGTGAACCTTTCCGTTAGGTGCTTAATCTTGAAGATCAATAACAGCTATTAGGTGAACGTGAGAACGCTGGCGCACACGAGTGTCTGCGATGAAGTGCTACAATGTGTGTTAGATGAGATGAGTCTCGGAACGCTGGCGGCGTGTTTACACATCCGGCAGAACCAGACGGATCCTGCACTGATGAGTTATTTAGCTACAGTTTGCCAGGTTTGAAGATATTTTGATGGATTCGTGATTAAAGTACAAAACCCCATAACGGAAAGGTCTTTATGATCCTCTCGTGTAGTCCGTGTTTACATATATAGAGCGAGCCTGAACCATACACACACATTAATTTATATTTACATATTTGAACAGACATTCCGGCCGGTTTACATATATATACATGTCGGTTCGAACCCACATGCATGGTGGAAACATTGTTCCCCAAACTTTTTTTTTTTTTTTTTTTTTTTTACACAGAAATAGACGACTTCAGACTCCTGTTAACAGGGCTGAGAGCATTCCCTTCCCACAGCTCTTGGTGAGCTTGATAGTACTAGTTTTCTCTGGAACACGGCCTGTCAATTGCTTTGCAACCAGGTACCCAATTGCTGCAAGGTAATGGGGCCTGACAGCTGGGTGGACAGCGCTTCATATTCGTAGTCCTGAGATTCCGGGTTCGATCCCCGGTGAAGGCGGAAACAAACGGACAAAATGTTTCTTTCACCCTGATGCCCCTGTTACCTAGCAGTAAATAGGTGCCTGCAAGTTAGACAGCTGCTACGGGCTGCTTCCTGGGGATGGAGGCCAGGTCGAGGACCGGACAGCGGGGACACTAAGCCCCGAAATTATCTCAAGATAACCTCTCAAGAAGGTGAACGGAGGCGAACAGTTAACGAAGGGACCAGACGTTGGCGAGGTGCGGGGCGAGCGTGTTACCACTGCGCCACCACGACAAGAACAAAAACAAGAACGCTCTACAGCTCAAGATATTCTTACATAAAACAAATAGAATTGATATTAACACCTGCAAAACTTGGTCACATTACCTTGAGTTACAGGGAATCAGTGTCCCCGGCGGCCCGGTCTCTGACTAAGCCCTCCTGGTTGACGATTTGGTCAAGCTGACTGTTGGATGCCGCTGCACGCATGTGACCTGTTGTCGAAGACATAACATATTAACCATTTATTGTAATTTATTACAATTCGCTCGTATATGTATAAAATGCATAATATGTAAATAATCATGCAGCTGTTCAATACCTGATGCGGTAACAAAGTAGTACAAAGTGGAATAAAATGTAGAATGCAATATAGAATACAATGTACTTTGTAAACATTGAATAAACTATTTACAATCTGCGAATATCTAATTGTTCACGTTTCAAGAACAATCCATCGCCCATTCTTAATTTTACCCACAGCTAGACATGTTACTGCTAGGCTCATGTCACTCACTACTAGACTCATGTTACCCTCTGATGGACAAGTGAGACCTCACTAGGTAGTCCTAGTGAGGTCTACCTCACTAGGTAGTCCTAGTGAGGTCTACCTCACTAGGTAGGTCTGGTTAGTACTAATGCCCATGTACAGTAGTCGTCGCCAGACCTGGTGGTGGTTGTGTGGGTGCCCATGTACAGTGGTCGTGACCAGACCTTGACAAACAATTCTCTCTACCACTGATGTGATGTGTATGGTTGGTGGTGGTCAGTTCACTTATCAACTTACTAGTAAAGTAATTTAACAACCCATTCCTATATGCTTAATCA
>NC_091174.1:16327594-16383343 GCF_040958095.1 Procambarus clarkii
ATTTCTCATTGAATTCGTTTTATTTTCATTTTGATTTAATTATTTTATGTGACATTGCTTTGGAATTGAGCTGTGTTATTTACCAAACCGTTCATTTCGTGAGTATAGTTTGTGTTTTTTTAAATGTTTTTCCTTTAGTTTTTTAACTTTTCTTATATTTCAGTGATGGGAACATCAGATCATTTAGGAGTGCTTCTGACGAGGGAGTGGGGAATGATGGGGAGGACGAGGGGACGGGAGTGGGGGATGGTAGGGATGACGAGGGGATGGGTGGGGGTAATGGTGGGGGAGGACGAGGGGATGGGGGAGTTGGAAATGGTGGCGACAGGGGGAATAGAGAATGGTGGGGAGGACAAGGAGACAGGGGAGTGGGGTATTGGGGGGAAGAAGAGGGGACGGTGGAAGGGGGGAATGGTTGGAAAGACGAGGGGACGAGGGAGTGGGAGATGGTAGGGAGGACGAGCGGACAGTGGAGGGGGAATGGTTAGGACGAGGGGATGCTGGAGTGGGGGATGGTGGGGAGAGGACATTGGTTGGTAGGACGAGGGGACGGGGGAGTGAGGAATGGATGGGGGGACGAGGTGATAGGGGATGGGGAAATGTGGGGAGGATTGAGAGACGGGGGAAGGTTGCTGTGGCTCAGCAACGCAAATCCGTTGCTGAGCCACAGCAACGCGTGGCCAGGTGCAGCTAGTGTGCATATAGTATATAACATGTATAAACGATGTTCTTGGGCTGTGAAAAAGATCTTAAGGGTGTTCCTTAAGATAAATTGAAATTTCTCTTACGTGGAAATTTAAAGGTACATTTAAAGTCTGTTTTACGCACTTAGATGAATTTGAGTACAAGGAAGATCCCTGGACATAAAAAAGACTAAGTTGTGTATGCTTTAAACCAGACTAAGACAAGCACTGGAACGCAAATGGCTGCGTAGCTTGGGAACCACTGACAAGCATCATCACAGAAGCAAACACAGGAAAGTTTTGAAGTACGTGAGAGTGATAAAGGTTCTCTCATCTTGTCATCGTTGCACACATTGCAAATCTCTGTATTGCATCGTTAATGGTCCATGTGGAACATGAACTGTGGGGAAACATGGACCATGCAGAACATGAACCGTGAGGACCATGGACTGCGGAGCACATGTTCCACGTGGACCACGTACCGTAGAGAACATGTACCATGTGTAACATGTACCATGGGAACCAAATACGGTGGGAAACGTGTGTAACAGACATTAACGCACAATTCAAAAAGTCTAATGACAAAAAAAAAATCTAATTTTATTTTGGGTTTAAATGAACTCATTATGTTTAGATATTTTATTCCAATTTTGGCCGTAATCAACGTACAAATTTGTATGGAACGGCAGAAAAATAATTTTAATTCAGAGTCGAAACATAATAGTAAAGCGAGATTTTCCGCGGGGGTCAGTGTTGCGCAATATTACGTGGCACTCTTATTCTTTATGCAAGTCCCAATCATCAGTAGCTGTGAAAATTTGAGTGAAGCTAATGTCATGTGTTTCGCCGTTATCCCCGGAGTGACAGACATTGCTATCTATATAGATATACACAGTGTGTGTGTGTGTGTGTATAATAAATAAATAAATATATATATGTCGTACCTAGTAGCCAGAACGCACTTCTCAGCCTACTATGCAAGGCCCGATTTGCCTATTAAGCCAAGTTTTCAACTATTAATTGTTTTTCGACTACCTAACCTACCTAACCTAACCTAACCTAACTTTTTCTGCTACCTAACCTATCCTATAAAGATAGGTTAGGTTAGGTTAGGTAGGGTTGGTTAGGTTTGGTCATATATCTACGTTAATTTTAACTCCAATACAAAAAATTGACCTCATATATAATGAAATGGGTAGCTTTATCATTTCATCAGAAAAAATTAGAGAAAATATATTAATTCAGGAAAACTTGGCTTATTAGGCAAATCGGGCCTTGCATAGTAGGCTGAGAAGTGTGTTCTGGCTACTAGGTACGACATATATATATATATATATATATATATATATATATATATATATATATATATATATATATATATATATATATATATATGTCGTACCTAATAGCCAGAACGCACTTCTCAGCCTACTATTCAAGGCCCGATTTGCCTAATAAGCCAAGTTTTCATGAATTAATGTTTTTTCGTCTACCTAACCAACCTAACCTAACCTAACCTAGCTTTTTTTGGCTACCTAACCTAACCTTACCTATAAATATAGGTTAGGTTAGGTTAGGTAGGGTTGGTTAGGTTCGGTCATATATCTACGTTAATTTTAACTCCAATAAAAAAAAATTGACCTCATACATAGAGAAAAGGGTTGCTTTATCATTTCATAAGAAAAAAATTATAGTAAATATATTAATTCAGGAAAACTTGGCTTATTAGGCAAATCGGGCCTTGAATAGTAGGCTGAGAAGTGAGTTCTGGCTACTAGGTACGACATATATATATATATATATATATATATATATATATATATATGTCGTACCTAGTAGCCAGAACGCACTTCTCAGCCTACTATGCAAGGCCCAATTTGCCTAATAAGCCAAGTTTTCATGAATTAATTGTTTTTCAACTACCTAACCTACCTAACCTAACCTAACCTAACTTTTTCTGCTACCTAACCTAACCTAACCTATATAGATAGGTTAGGTTAGGTTAGGTAGGGTTGGTTAGGTTCGGTCATATATCTACGTTAATTTTAACTCCAATAAAAAAAATTGACCTCATACATAATGAAATGGGTAGCTTTATCATTTCATAGGAAAAAAGTAGAGAAAATATATTAATTCAGGAAAACTTGGCTTATTAGGCAAATCAGGCCTTGCATAGTAGGCTGAGAAGTGCATTCTGGCTACTAGGTACGACATATATATATATATATATATATATATATGAATATGCAAAAAAATTGAAGCCTTTATATAGAATCATACATAAATGCAATGCCAAATCAGAAAAGCAAACTTTATACAAAAATGGATAAAACCAAGCTAGAAACATAGAAATACTGATATTTGATTTTTTTTTTTTTGTATCTGCCGATAAATCCACTTTGGCAACGTGATTTGTACATACAGATTATATGGGAGTGTTATGTGGCTGTGTTGGTCTGGTGGCTGTGTTGGTCTGCTGTGTTCTAATGATGACTGTTGAGCTGCTGGGTGTACAGGACTACTCGCTGTACAGGACTACTCGCTGTACAGGACTGCTGGGTGTAAAGGACTTTTTTTATTATTATTATTATTTTCTACCACAGACGTGGTCACACATTTACAATGCTAAACAACATATATACATTTTCTTCTGTCCTCCATGGACAGGGTTAGAGATGTGTTAAACATATAGTTCAGGGGTTTATTGAACACTCAACCACAGAAGGTGATTCGGTGCTTATAAAATGCTAAGCTAACCTACATATGTAATTACATAGATACACAGATTTACGTATGCCCTACATAAAGTGTTCGATGTGTCTTTTACATAGTGTCATTAATGTGCATTTACAAAAGGTGAAATGTAATTCTGATCAGCTTCCATATATACTTTATACACATACATATACATACATTCACACACATATACGAACATATACATATATACATACATATATACACACACACACATGCATTCACATACATTTGTCTCTTTTACTCTGACAAGGTGAGATAGCTGATAGAGGAACTAGTGTGCAATTAAGCACTTAATCACTGAAGGTGATTAAGGTGCTTTTACAAGCTTAGGTTATATGGTTACATCACATACATACATTGTATAATTGATACAGTACATGGTTAATCTTGGGTACAAGTCCAATATATCATCAAGTGTTCCAGTACTCATATAGTAATTACACAGTTCAGCATACCTTAGCCCAGGAGGACGAAAGTCAGTCAATATGGGACATTCTACAATATAATGTTCAAGAGAGTGCATGTTTTCTCTTTCACAAAGTTGACACATTGTGTACCTGACATTTGGGGTTTGAGAAAGCTGCCTGATACGTCTATATCCCAGGCGTATTCTGGTCACTATATCATCACATTGCCGGGTTCTTGGTCTATTAGTCCCATACGTGAATGTCTCCTCACGATATCTATCATAATATTTAATGCTACAACTTTCAGATCTTTGTGAATTTGTTAGGTCGGTGAAATCTTCATTAGATATTTGTTTAAGTATTCTCTTTGTCACTGCTAATGAAACACCCATATCAATTTCTACCACTGGTTTTCTACAGGCTGTCTTTGCAAGCATATTAACAGTGTCATGCCTTGAGATGCCAACATGTGATGGTATCCATAGGAATTTAATTTCAAATCTTTTTTCTTTAGCAGCTAAAACATATCATTCGACTATTTTCTAGGTGTCACTACTATGTGAGTTCAATGCCAGGAGTGCACTCTGCGAGTCACAGTATATAAGTCCACTGCCTTTGTCTTAAAAATTCAGTGACAAGGTATATGCCTGCAAGTTCGGTTTGAGTTGTACTTGCCCAGTCATTGACGCGCTGTATTGCTGTATGTACGAGAGAAGATTGTTCAAATATATTACATGCACATCCGGTACATCGTCAACCTTCTTCTACAGAGCCGTCGGTATAGCACTGATACACATCGTTACCCATTCTCTGAGTACTCTCAGTGATGATTTTCAGCGTTAACTGTTTTAATAACGTAGAGTGCACACTATCTTTCTTGGGCGCATTTACACCGTAAGAGAATTTTGCTGGCGAGATAACCGGACAGGAGGAGGGAGGTGGTGAATAGGAACAGGAACCACAGAAAGGGTAAAAGTCAAAGCACAACATAGGTGGGTTGAGGGTGTTGTAAGGACCGTGCAAGGTAGCGAAGAAAGTAGCGACCACGGTGATGCTGGAGAGACAGAAAGAAAGTGTCAACATATAAGTTGAGGGTAGGAGTCGAACGAAAGGCACCAGAGCTAAGGCACAACCCAGTATGGTGCAAAGCATCAAGTCGCCAAAGAGTAGAAGGAGAAGCAGATGAGCAAGCAGGACAACCGTAATCGAGTTTAGACAGTACGAGAGAGGAATGTAAAGACAGGAACATGCGCCTATCTGCTACCCAGGAAGAATGGGATAAAACCTTAAGTAGGTTAAGGGCCTTAGAGCATTCAACTCGGAGGTAAGAGATAGGGGGTGACCAAGACAAACGAGTGTTAATGATTAACCCCAAAAGCTTAGCAGAATCTTTTGTACACAAGGGAATGATCATATGGCGACAAAGAGGGACGAAGAACGACACACTTCCGAGAAAAAGTCATTGCACAAGTCTAAGTCGTAGAGAACTTGAAGCCATAATTGGTGGCCCAAGACGACACGGCATCACTCGCAAGTTGAAGCCACCGTTGAAAGAGAGGCGAAGCATCACCTCGACAGCAAAGAGTAAGATCGTCGACATAGAGAGTGGAGAAGATGCCAGAAGGAAGGGAGGAAAGAAGACCATTGAGGGCAACCAAAAAAAAAAAAAGAGTAGTGCTTAGAACACTACCTTTGGAAACACCTTCGTATTGCCGAAAAGAGGAAGAGAGAGTGGCACCAAGCCTCACTTTAAAGAAACGACGAGAAAGGAAGCTTTGTAGGAAGAGAGGGAGATTACCACGAAGGCCAAGAATGACGTTGGGACAGAGTATGGTATCTCCAGGTGGTGTCGTAAGCCTTTTCCAAGTCAAAAAGGACGGCAACAACGGAGGTCTTCGCAGCAAAAGCAGTACGAATATAGACCTCCAAGTTCACCAAGACATCAGTCATGCTGCGGCACTTGCGAAAACCGTATTAAGAAAGGAGAGGTGGTGATAGTGTTCCAAGAACTACATCAGACGAACATTGACCATACGTTCAAAGAGTTTGCAGACACAACTCGTGAGAGCAGTCGGGCAGAAGTCCTTAGGGGTTGTCCCGAGAGACCTAGGATTAGGAATAGGGAGTACAACGGCATTGAGCCTGACCTCAAGGATAGACGACGACTCCCATACCCGGTTATACAGAATTCAGTAAATACTGAGACATGGATAGTGGGAGATGGTGAAGCATCTCCTAATGAATATCATCGGAGCCCGCTGCTGTAGAACTGCAGAGGGCCAGGGCAGACTGAAGTTCAGAGAGAGAGAGAGAGAGAGAGGGGGGGGGGAGGGAGGAGATCGTTATAGGGAAGGACCTCAGGTTGCGCACCTCAGCTAGGTCAGCAACCGAGAGGGAAGAAGGGGCCAAAGAAACCTCCATAGCAGGAACAGGGGGCGCAACCACCGAAATGGGAGGGGACAGAACGAAGGAGTCAGAGGCGGGGGGAAGGGCGAGGAAGAAAGCAATGCCTTCTTACCCGACAGGGAAGAAGGAAGAAGGAGAGCCAGGCTTTCGCTTCTGACTCAAAGAGACAGGTGTTCCAGCAACAACGTACTGGGCACCAGACTCTAGCGTCTCAACAGAAGAAGAACGAGAGCGAACAACACGATAGTTGCTGGGCGAGTGAAGGACAACAACCTGTACAGACAGGCGGCGTGGAGAGTTAAGAGACGGAGGAGATGGATGGGAAGGAGGATCGGAGGAAGATGAGAAAGAAGATACAGGAGACATGACAGACTGGGTAGAAAGAAGGAAAACTCCAGACAGAGAACCAGGAGGGGGACCCTTCAGGACAGAACGTGTTGGAACAGGGGAGGAGGCGGTGGGCGTGTCCGGGTCTTAGGCCTGGGAACGGTTGAGAGACTGAGGAAGGTGAGAAGGACGAGGAGAGAACGAGCGCAACACGCGAGCATAAGAGACGACAGCGAAAGGGGGAGACGGTGAACTTGGTGCCTCGCCTCATGAAAAGACAAACGTTCCCGATGCTTCAAGTTGAGAACGGCTTCTTCAAGTTTGTAATGTATACACGTGCGGGAAAGATGCCAGAAGGAAGGGAGGAAAGAAGACCATTGAGGGTAACCAAAAAAAAAAAAAAAAGAGTAGTGCTTAGAACACTACCTTTGGAAACACCTTCGTATTGCCTCAATTGTAGTGAGGTGGGCCTCACTGCAATTGTGGCAACGAGCCTGGGGAGAAGTGCACTCCGACTTAGAGGGACATTCATCCCCATACATGGGGCAGAGTGAGACAGAACTGGAGCATCTGAGGGCACCATGCCTAACTTCCAGCACTTATTACAAAGCCGAGGAGAGGGAATGTACTCCAAAATGGATCATCTGCCACCAGCAAGAATAGCAGAGGGTGGAAGTGTCCGACCATCAAAGATAATCTTCACAGCCTGAAGGAGTAGACAGCGATGACCACGAGGGGGTCGAGTGAACGTTTCCACCTGGAGAACAGAATGGCCTTCGACCTCAAGGATATGTTTAATATCCTCGTGGCAGTCCTTGAGGTTCCTAATACCGGTTGAAACAGTGTGGGAGGAGAATAGTGCCAACACTGGCATTTAACCCAGCATTCTTGGAGACCCAAACAGGGGTTTCCCCAATGCAAGACAAAGTGGCAAAGCGAGTAGCTGCATCCTGAGGAGCAGCAACGACACACGTACCGAGACGGGTGGGGTTAAAAGTAATAGAGGCATCTACTGAATCAACAAAGTACCTATGGAGGGAGAAATCATCAGGAGTAG
The DNA here is from genome assembly GCF_040958095.1 of Procambarus clarkii. NCBI lineage: Eukaryota > Metazoa > Arthropoda > Malacostraca > Decapoda > Cambaridae > Procambarus > Procambarus clarkii. The sequence continues at coordinate 16,335,232 of NC_091174.1, forward strand.
AATCTAAATGATGGAGGTCAAAGTACTTAGTCCACGTAGCAGGACCAAACAAGGCGTGATACGAATTAGTATGGGAAGGGTGTGTGCGAGTGCAGCCGTGGCGGTGAGAACCCCTAAAGAGAGAGAAGGTCTTAAGGCGCAGTACTCACAATGAGCGATGGAGCCATGCTAGGGACGAGGAGGTTACCACAGGGGGGCTTGGGGCTCGACCCTACCACAAAGAAGGGAAGGGAGCGGGGGGTGTGGAGGGGGTAGTAGTCCGGTCTGGGCCCAACGTAGCTGGGGCCACAGAGCCCGGTCTTCCTGCACAGTCCGATTCGGAGGGGGCCTGATCGCCCAACCCATGAACCTGGGTGAGAGAGGTCGTGTCGTCATCCATGCAGCAGTAGTTCTAAAAGTTTTGGGCCCGGAACCAAGGGATACCACCTACCAGGGTAGCCAGGGAGGCCGAGCGCGGGCCAGTGCAGGAAGGGTGCATTGTCCTCAGCAGTGCCCCCCCCCCCTTTTTAACAGGGGAGTCCTACTTCATCATCCATTCTCCCACACTGGTGCAAAGACCCCCAGTCCCTCTATAGCCCCAGCCTGGACACCTAACTATCCACTCAGGGCGTCCCTCACGGGCGGTCCAAAGGCTCACAAGACCCTACTAGTGCCCATCTGCACGTACAACACCCAACGAGGGGCAAGAGAGAGGGCGAAGGCAACCCTCATCGGTCCCAGGGAGGTGAACGTGAACGACACCACGGAGGGGAGGGGTATGTTTAATAAAAAAAAAAACGGATTTTCTCACTTACTTGAATATATCAGTGCCCCTTTCTGTAGAGCTGGGGAGTTGTCCGCATTTTCTTTGTCATTATTTTTGCCTTCAGTTTGGGCCGGCGATATTTCTTTGTTTTGTTGTAGTTTGGTACGGCTTTGGTGTTGTTTTGGTGTTGTTTTGGTTTAGTTTTGGTGTTGTTTTGGTTTAGTTTTGGTGTTGTTTTGGTTTAGTTTTGGTGTTGTTTTGGTTTAGTTTTGGTGTTGTTTTGGTTTAGTTTTGGTGTTGTTTTGGATTTAATTTGTGTCTGGTTTTGTTTAAGGCCTAACAATGTCTGGGGGTTATGTAGGCCACCACAATAGCATACCAATAAATCTGCAAGAACACTTTAGGCCTTAACATATTCCACTACTAAAGGAAACTTTCAGTGTTTAAGTTGGACACTCCTTCAGGTAGATCCAGCTCTTGCATATCTCTGCAGTTATCTTCCACTTTAGAGAAAGTAAACCAAACTCTTGAAGGGGAAATAATAACAGCCACATGATTTTCTAGAAAATAAACTGTTCAAAGCAATTTACTCTTTTCTACGTGATTTACTATTATGCTTTTCTGTTCAAGTAATTCCCCAGCTATTATTATTGCTTTTGTTTGTATAAGAATAATTGTTGTGTCATCTTCATTATCACAATTGCAAGTGTCCAAGAATGAGGAGCAGTTCACTAAATTGGAATTAGATACACTAGAATGAAAAATCGTGACCAGGACTGAATTACTGAGACCACAGCCTATTCTATAGAGCCGCTCTTTGGTCTGAATAGCCATACCCTATTCTGAAGCAACCCGTCCTCAGACCAAGTTCTTTCCATTCAGCGGTCGACCCCAAAGCCTCATTCATCAATGTTAACATGCTTTTCATTCAAAATAGGAATTTTCTCAAATATAATTTAATATTGTTATACACACAGAAATCACAATAGCGTGATATATCATATGAATAAATCCACAAGGGACGTGATGAGGATTCGAACCAACATCCAGGATGATCCCAGACGCGCCATAATCAACTGCGCCACGACATGGTATAAGAATTGCAACCGGGATTGCCACTGCCCTCACACGGATCCCAGCCTCTCCGAGACACAAACCAGGGTTTACACAATTTCCCCATGCACTCGGGGCCCCTGTCAACAAGATGCTCTACCTCTTCGCCCTTACTTCCTTACACATAGAAATCACAATAGTGTGATACATCAATCACGGTTGGTGTCTCGAAGAGACTGCGGGATCTGTGTGAGAGCAGTTGCAATCCCGGTTGAAATTCTTATACCATGTCGTGGCCCAGTTGATTATGGTGCGTCTGGGATCATCCAAGACGTAAGTTAGAACCCTCATCACGGCCCTTGTGGATTTATTCAGTATTGCTATATATTACCATACTGTGCATAATTAGACTTTGGTTTGGTTAGGTGTTTAGGATCTGTTGGCGATTATTTGTATTTGTAGTACGTGGGTGAACCATTTACAGCGTTGTGGTTCGAACAAAAATCGTCAGTGAAGCACTTGTTCCGGAAGTGTTCGAACGATAATATATAACAATATTAATTTATATTTGAGAAAATTTCCTATTTTGAATGAACAGCATGTTAACACTGATGAATGCGGCTTTGGGGTCGACCGCTGGATAGAAAATGGACTTCGTCTGAGGACGGGTCGCAGCTGGAGGACCATAGCTGGAAGTTGGGTTAATATTTACTAATAATTTACTAGGCTTCACCTAGGCCTAAATATACACAACATTTTAATACTGAATAATAATATATATCTGGGAAAATAGTTTCCATTATGCAATATGTACATTTAGAAATGCAAAACAAAATATGGATAATCAAGCAGCGAAACTAGCTTATATAAAGATATTTTAATTACAAGTATCTCTTTCATCCATAACCTGTTTACTGACCTCCGTCATATCCCAAACCCTTATCATGCATATCCCTTCCACGTGCCATAGTTAATATTTATATCGAGAATGTCAACATTTATATCGAGAATGTCAACATTTAGAACCAGAATGTCAACATTTAGAACCAGAATGTCAACATTTAGAACCAGAATGTCAACATTTAGAACCAGAATGTCAACATTTAGAACCAGAATGTCAACATTTAGAACCAGAATGTCAACATTTAGAACCAGAATGTCAACATTTAGAACCAGAATGTCAACATTTAGAACCAGAATGTCAACATTTAGAACCAGAATGTCAACATTTATAACGAGAATGTTAGCACTTATATAAAAAAATTAACATTTATATCGAGAATGTTAATGAGGGTCAAGTTAACATCACCCTTGTCGTCCTGAATGATGGCCCTACACTAGTACAGTCCTCACGAGGTAACAAGCTCATCCTCGTTAGTGGCCAGGGTCATTAAGGAGGGTCCAGAGACTGAATTGACCCACGATATGGAACTCCATCTACACAGGTTCATTACGACGATGAAGAGAGGTGAGTGGGGGAAGAGCAATTAGAGGCAAGTGGTTAGCTGGCCAGCCTGCCACAATTAGGCGGCCGTGAGGACGGGGAAGGACTCCAATTACCAACTGGTTCAGAGATATTAAGGCCTTGAAGATTAGCGTGGAACTTCCGAACGAGTTGTTTGGACCCAATATATGGGAAGTAGGAGAGTAACGTGGGAGTGTTCTACCTTCTGTTCATCACAGCTCGTGTTCTACCTGCTGTTCATCACAGTTTTGAACTAATATTCTTTTTTTAAAGGGGAGGGGGTGAAAGAAGTAATTCAGTACTGGTGTAGATTGAGCAGTGGTGTTGCGTCAGGTTTTTAAATGGTGGTAATGCTTCCATTGTGGTACTGATATTCATTAAAGGTTTTGTAGTCACCTAGTTGTGCTTGCGGGGGTTGAGCTTTGGCTCTTTGGTTAATGTGTGTGTCTCTTGTGTGTGTGTGTGTGTGTAATGTGTGTGGTGTGTGTGAGTGTGGAGTGTGGTGTGTGTGTGAGTGTGGAGTGTGGTGTGTGTGTGTGTGTGTGGGGTGTGTGTGTGTGTGTGTGTGGGATGTGTGTGTGTGTGTGTGTGTGTGGGATGTGTGTGTGTGTGTGTGTGTGTGGGATGTGTGTGTGTGTGTGTGGGATGTGTGTGTGTGTGTGTGTGTGTGTGTGTGTGTGTGTGTGTGTGTGTGGTGTGTGTGGTGTGGGTGTGTGTGTGTGTGTGTGTGTTTACTAGTTGTGTTTTTGCGGGGGTTGAGCTTTGCTCTTTCTGCCCGCCTCTCAACTGTCAATCAACTGTTTACTAACTACTATTTTTTTTTTTTTTTTCCACACCACACACACACCAGGAAGCAGCCCGTGACAGCTGACTAACTCCCAGGTACCTATTTACTGCTAGGTAACAGGGGCACTTAGAGTGAAAGAAACTTTGCCCATTTGTTTCTGCCTCGTGCGGGAATCGAGCCCGCACCACAGAATTACGAGTCCTGCGCGCTATCCACCAGGCTACGAGGCCCCTCCACCAGGCTACGAGGCCCACACACACACATGTGTGTGTGTGTGTGTGTGTGTGTGTGTGTGTGTGTGTGTGTGTGTGTGTGTGTGTGTGTGGTGTGTGTGTGTGTGTGTGGGGTGTGTGTGTGGGGTGTGTGTGTGTGTGTGTGGGGTGTGTGTGTGTGTGTGGGGTGTGTGTGTGTGTGGGGTGTGTGTGTGTGGGGGGGGTGTGTGTGTGGGGGGGGGGTGTGTGTGTGTGTGTGGGGGGGTGTGTGTATGGGGTGGGTGTGTGTGTGTGTGTGTGGGGTGTGTGTGTGTGGGGTGTGTGGGGTGTGTGTGTGTGGGGTGTGTGTGTGTGTGTGGGGTGTGTGTGTGTGTGTGGGGTGTGTGTGTGTGTGTGGGGTGTGTGTGTGTGTGTGTGTGTGGGGTGTGTGTGTGTGGGGGGTGTGTGTGGGGGGTGTGTGTGTGTGTGTGGGGTGTGTGTGTGTGTGTGGGGTGTGTGTGTGTGTGTGGGGTGTGTGTGTGTGTGTGGGATGTGTGTGTGTGTGTGTGGGATGTGTGTGTGTGTGTGGGATGTGTGTGTGTGTGTGTGTGGGATGTGTGTGTGTGTGTGTGGGATGTGTGTGTGTGTGTGTGTGTGGGATGTGTGTGTGTGTGTGTGGGATGTGTGTGTGTGTGTGTGGGATGTGTGTGTGTGTGTGTGGGATGTGTGTGTGTGTGTGTGTGGGATGTGTGTGTGTGTGTGTGGGATGTGTGTGTGTGTGTGTGGGATGTGTGTGTGTGTGTGTGGGATGTGTGTGTGTGTGTGTGGGATGTGTGTGTGTGTGTGTGGGATGTGTGTGTGTGTGTGTGGGATGTGTGTGTGTGTGTGTGTGGGATTGTGTGTGGGGTGTGTGTGTGTGGGGTGTGTGTGTGTGGGGTGTGTGTGTGTGGGGTGTGTGTGGGGTGTGTGTGTGTGGGGTGTGTGTGGGGTGTGTGTGTGTATGTGTGTGTTACATCTTGGTTAAAGTTACTCGAGTGGTATTTATGGTATATTAATGTTGCTTCAGTGAAGGTGATGTTGCTCTCATGATGACGTACCTACCGTGATGGTAAACGACACAGTATTGCACCCATGGTGATGTTGCACCTCTGATGTAGTTGCCGTTGTGTTATATGTTGCTTCAAAGGTAATATTACCACTTGAACTTCAAAGGGATTGCGCTCTAGCTGCCGTAGAGTGTGGACGTGTTGCCTGACCTCTCCGGCAGTTGGTGGGTGTTTGCCAGTTTGGCCGGCTGAGGGCGCGTGCGTCAGCACTGCCCGCCTGGTCAGTGCTGACGTGGAGTTCAAGATGGGGGTCCCACTTCCCCCTATAGTGCAGCCTCAGTCTGTGGGCCTCGAGTTTTCTGGCCAAGCTGGGTACCCGGAGGTGGTGCTTGTGTTGTATGAAATGCTTCATGTCCCTGTGGTGGACATTTATTGCGTCGAGTTGGTGACAGTACGTAGGCCGATTATCAAGTTTACAGAGGAGCTGGCGTATCGGGAGTTTCTCCGTCGCTATGAGACAGCCAGTGTGGGCACTGTGACCCCTCTCCGATCGTAGTGGTGCCCTCAATTATGTTAGTGTTCATAGAGCACCCTAGGAGTTTCCGGAGGGACTGCTACGGCGTTACTTCGGCCAGTTTGGCACGGTTGTTAGTGTGCGGTTGCACATGCTTTTCGCGGGGACGTTCAAGGGTGTGTGGACAAACATTCGCACCCTGGGAATGCGGCTACGATCGGACATTCCGTCCTCTGTGAGACTCCTGCGATACCACGTTCGAGTGTTTTACACCTGCCAGCCTCGGACATGTCATCATTGTGGCCTTTTGGGCCATCATGCTGCTAGGTGTTCTCTGCCTGCTGTTGCGCCCATGAACTTCTTCAGCGAGGATGATTTCCCACCGCTTCCTGTGGAGGAGGCTTCGGTGGGTGTGGATGTGAATGTCTCTTTGGCTGATGCTGTGACCACTGTGTCGACTGGTGCACCTCCTGTTGTTGTCACCTCTCCTCCTGAGGTTGTGTCGCCATCAGGTGCTCGTCCTGCTCCAGTTGGTGTCCCCAGAGTTCCTGTGGATCTTTTGACTGCCTTCTGCACGGCTCCCCCATATTTGTGTTCTTCACCTGCTGCATCTGTCTATGCGCCCTCGCCGTGTGTCCCGGTTATTCTGGGTGCTGGGTTGGATATGGTGCCTCCTCCTGTGCCCGGCCTGGTACCCCATGTGGTTGAGGATGCTGCCGTTCTACGGCGAGCGTCGGTTCGCCCAGCTTGTGTTGCCCATGTCTCAGAGTCAGCCTCCGTATCTGATGATGTGCGGCCGGAGCCTAAGCGTTCCCGGCGTTCTTCTTCTTCCTGGGCTGATGTTGGTAAATTAAACGACTGTGGATCTTCCGGCGACGACCGGGTAACTCCGGTGCGTCGCATTCTACGGTGGTGGCAGAGGTGCATGTACCTGCGGTTGCCGGTATCAGTGTTTCGGCATCTCCTTCTGGTGTGGTGCCTGTGGATCATGCTTCTGTTGTGTGTCACCCACGTCGGTTGGTTCCGGTTCTTCATGGGCAGGTGGTTTCCCCTGATGAGGTTCATGGTGCGCGTAGTGACCTGGTGGTGGTGAAAAATGTTGCTCGCTCTGAGGTTCCTGAGCCCCCTTCCTCGTTCCCCGTTTCCTCAGTGGCGGCTTTGACGCCTCTTCCGTCTTCGGCCGTCTCTTCTGTATCTCCTGCGGTGTCGGTGGTGTTACCGTCTCGGCAGCCATCGCCTTCTCCTGTGTGTTCGGTGGCGGCGCCATCTCAGCGGCCTACCTACGCTTCTTCGGTGTCTTCTGCTTCCTCGGAGAGGGTGTTTGGCCCTACCCTGCTTCGTTATGCGACTTGTGACGGTGAACTTAGGAAGTGGCCGTTTCCACCTGACTTGGTGATTTCTGAGCTTATGCAAGCCCTGTGGAGGCAGGGGGATCGTCCCCCCTACCAACATGGAGTATTTGATTTGGGAGGCCTATAAGCAGAAGTATCCTTGGGATGAGTTCCCTGAAAAATATGTTCCTGTCTCTGAGAAATGTATTCCTCGCTCGTGATTTCTTTGTTTGCTGTGTGTTGTGGTTTGTTTCCATTTGTGTGCGTGGTTGTGGAGTGCTGGTCGTATGTGTGTGTGTGGGGTGGGGCTGGTGTGTTTTCCAGGTTCCTGCATGCTCCGGTTTGTGGTTGAGGATTTATTAGTGTGAATTGTGTGTGTCTGTCCGGTTCCTGTGCGCTCCGGTGTTTGTGTGTCTGGTTGAGGATGTCCTGTTAATAAGTTTTTATGTTTGTGGTTTTTTTTAATTGTATTGGTTGTGCGCTTGTTTGTGTGGTGTTGCGTGCCCTTCGGGCTGCTTGCACGGCCCAGCCTGTTTTTGTTCTAATGTGTTGCGGTTGTAGTTTTCTTTGTTTCTGTGTTCTATATTTGTATTCCCTTTCTTGTTTTTATCATTATGTATTAGTGCCTCTCCGTGTGTGGTTTACGGGACCTGTACGCTCGTTTTGTATAATTATGTTCCGGTGTTAGGGTTGTTGGGTGAGGGTTTGGGTGCTATGTGCTGCACTGTTGACCTTTCTGTACTGTTTTCCTGTGTTTGTAATTATTGTTGTGTTTTTGTTGTCGGCCCTTCAGGCCGGTGTTTTGTACTTTAGACCTTTTGTTATTTTGTAATTTTGCGAGTTTGTACGTTTGTACTTCTGTGCTCTACTTGTTTTGTTCTAGTTTGTTTTTTGTTTTGCTTTTATTGTACTTATGCGCATGCATGTTAAAATAAAAAATAAAATTGAACTTCAAACACTGATTGCTCAGGTGTTAAAGATCTATTGGCCTCTGTGGGGTTATCCAGACTACCAAAACAGCATAATTATCAACCAGCAAGTATACTTCAGGCCCCAATAAGGCTCTTGGTAAACTCTTAGTGTATATATGCCGAGAAATTGTGTTCTCCTTTCAGTGTAAATATTTCTGCTCAACACTGTTTAAGATAATCTATCTTGCACTCTATAACAGAAGTACGAAAACAAACTATAGCTAACGTTAATATGACAAGATTTAACAAAGCTGCGAGAACACCTTTTTATTCAACCCATCCTCTGATCAAGTCCATTCCATCCAGCGGTTGACCCCAAAAATGCATTCATCAATATTAACATGCAGTTCATTCAAAATAGGAATTTTCTAAAATATAAATTAATATCGTTATATATTAGCACACTGTGCATATTTAGGCACTAGTTAGGTTAAATTAGGTGTTTAGGTTGTGTTGATTATTTGTATTTGTGAGTGAAGCATTTACAGCGTTGTTCGAACAAAAGTCGTCAGCAAAGCACTTGTTCGAGAAGTGTTCGAACGTCATCAATTGAGAGTCGTGTGTAAGTAATTATCAAAAGAAGGCACCAAACCGGGAAGGCTATGTAGCATCATCAAATGTGCGGGATAATCAGAGGGCGCTAAATATCACCAAGAATGCCAATACGAAAACAGAAACGTATTAGGCGAATGATATCAAAAGTATCCGAGTTACCAAGAATTCTAACAAGGGACAAGTGACCGCGAGGGACAGTCGGAAAGCAAGACACACGCTCGTCCTGGAAGTCAGGACATTCAACAAGGATATGCACGACGGTAAAAGGGACAACGCAATTTGGACAATAAGGAGCAGGGCGGCGCTCCATTAAATGACCGTGAGTTAAGCGAATATGGCCAAGGCGCAATCGCGCTACAGCCGTTTCCCACCGCCGGTTTCAGTGGCAGGAGGAAGGCTACGGCGACACACAACGCTTACGCAGTTTGTTACCAACAACCCTGCCTAAGTCGTGTGTAAACCGTTTTTCATTATGAATGAAAAATGTTTATGCCCTCCAAACAGGGTGTTTGGAGGGTGCATGGAATGGATTTTGGCCTTTGTTTACAAGGATGGGCTGGTTTATTAATGAAAACTATTTACACTCGACTCGCACAACCTCTTCAGGCCAGGATCGTTAAAGCGGCAACAGCCCCCAAGACTTTTTCATCAATTTTAACACACTGTATTAAAAATAGATTTGTTCTCCTATATAAACTAATATTATTCATTAAAGAGCAATGTATAGTTGGGCATAGATTAGGTTAGGTATTTAGGTTCTGGTGGCGATAATTTGCATTTGAATTACTTCGGTGAAGCATTTACTGCATTGTAATTCGAACAGATGTCGTCAGCGAAACACTGTTCGAGAAATGTTCGAACGCTATCAGCTGTGAGTTGTGTGTGTAATCCATTTTTCATTCATAAACAGGGGATTTGTTGGTTTGATTAACTAGCATTTGGCCGTAGTTTATGAGGAGGTGCTGTTTGTCGATGAGGACACACTGACTCAACTGTGACGTTCGACCATTTCTCGAATAGTGCTTTACTTACGACCTCTGTTCGAATGGCAACTCTATGAATGCTTCACCCACGATCGACAAATGCAAATAATTGCCAACAAAACCTAAACACCTCACCTAACCTGTGCCTAACTTTACATAGAACTCTCATATATAATAATATTATATTATATATGAAAGTATGTTACAATTGATGAATGCATCTCTGGGGTCGGTTGCCAGATGGACGAGCATTCCCTGAAGATAAAATGAGTATTTTTTATTCATAGGGTACATGATAGTTTGATTATCTAGTATTTGGCTAGTGTTCATGAAGACGGGCTGAATAATTGGCAACTGAAATACATGAACTAGTCTATATAGTCTAGGTTTGGGGTTGGCCTCATTTTGGACGAGCATAGCCTTACAACCGCTTGGGGGTTGGCAGCAGCTTTAACGAGGCCAGCCTGAGGATTGGTTGAAGTAGACTGCCGCTTGCACGAGCATAGCCTAAGAGTTGGCTTCAATACAAGAGCCTAGTGTTAGAAGAAAAAGAGTCACCGATCTTATTAAATGAAAACAAATATGGAAATCAATTAATAAATAGTAGAACCGCCTCTACGACCATAAAAGTCTTCGTCAAATACTGACGTATTATCACCGACGATAGTCTGTTGTTGTACTTTAGTCAACCTCATTATGTTCGAAGGTATTGAAGAAAATGTGATGAATTCAATTCTATCCTGGACCCAAAACATTCCCGAATCCAACGTACATAAAATCCCTTAACAAAACCTAGTCTCTTCGTGTACCATACCTTATATGATTATTTTTTTTTATAAAAATATGGTTGTTATTACTTAGCATGGAAGCGTCGGCCTATCATCCGGGCATAGATGTATTTGTTCACAGGCACAGCAACCGGAAATCATGAACCAACCCCAGGAGGATTTGGAACAGCAGCTATCAAACCCCATCACACCAGACTTCTCTCTCTTACCAACGGCCATCTGAAACCTTTCCAACTCCTGAATAGGCCATTGTTGACACAAACTCTCGTGTCATATGCATATCCAACAACGGAGTACCATGGAAGTAGCGGCGATGCAATATAAACATTATTCATCCCTGTCAAGTACAGAGGCTCTTGAAAAATAACATAGAATCAAACACTAAAAGGAGACTCACCCTTGACGAGGACACCGCTTAATCAGAAAAAGTTCACTCGAAATTACGCTTACAATCATGGCTTCGACACTAATGATAAAGCCTCTAGACCAAGAAACAAAATCCAGTGCCACTACCTGAAACCTTATACAAGAACTCGATATCATTCCAGTCAAGGTCTTGGACCAGCCCAAGATTGTCACTGACAAGGGAGCATTACACTCAGAAAAACATACACCACGTCCGTCCCTTATTACATTGTCACAACTGACGATCACTCTCCCTGGCACACCAAACAACTGTTCTGACGACACAAATTTAACCAATCCCACCTAAAGCCTAATCGCTAACAGTTTTGAAAGAATGTTGTAAGATTGGTTAAGCCAGAAAAGTGGTCCTTTTCTGGCTTAACCAATTTCGAAAGTTTTCGAGCGAAAACTTTCGCTCTACATGACAAATTCCTCGATTTGAGTAAGAGCTTAATGATACTAGTTGATTATAACATTCTTAGTCATATTACTCCGAACACTATACTACAACACCTGAGTAAAATCCTCACCAATCACCTCCCACATTCATAAACAAAGCAGCTGACATCCCAGGCTATTTACCCCTCACTGCAACACAATCCTCACCACACACTTCCCTGACAGCAAAGTCAGGGAAGTAATGAAAAATTTTCTTCACAGGACAAGACATGAGTACAGCTGGCAAGGAAATATTCCCTCCTCCTAGCATCACTGGCAACTCTTCGTTGTTGTGGTGATTTTAGATTCAGCTTCTCGGAACAAAAAGTTCTAAGCACCACAGGCTATAGTGAGCCCGTAGTGGACTCATCTGGCACAGGAGATGTGCCGGCTACTCTCCGATTGATGAAGATTAAGCCACCCAAGAGGTGGCACGAGCATGATTAGCCCGTAAGTGGTAGATTTTTTTAATGAGTGTGATCTTTGGTCGTGAGGCTACTCTATGTAAGTTTCCAAATTAACCTAGAGTGTGGTACAAAACACCATCCGTATTTGTAATAACCGGTCCGTAATTATTACAGATATCCACCATTTGTTCTGAACACCAAACACTCTCTTCCTTCCATAACAGATAAGTCGATATCTTCTACCCAAACAACCGATCACTAGTTTGCAGACGAATGTGTGTGTCTTCAGTAACATCATCCCTCAAAATATTATCCTCGCCTTCAAAAAGGCAATTTCACCTAAATACCAAAACCACTCAGAGGGTATGGTCTCTCAATATTCTCCCACAGCTGACTTAAATGGCTCATTGCAGTGCACAATGCACCCAGGCAGTGCACAAAGCCTCTCTCTTTTACCCATGGATGGAAACTCATGTTTGGTGTCCACAGGATGCCCACATGTTCAGGAATACTTATATCATACGGAGGCCGCCGTATGTCCAGGTAGAAAGTAGATACAAGGGAGTTAAGCAATTGCGCCATAGGAAATGAGAGTTAGGAAGTACACAGCTTGAAGGTACCTAGCATGAGAGAGGGAACGCCAGCGAGGCGAGAGAGGGAACGCCAGCGAGGCGAGAGAGGGAACGTCAGCGAGGCGAGAGAGAAGCTCTGACCTCTGGGGTCAGTCTCAACCAGCGCGATGAAGAATAACAACAGTGACGTATTATGACGTCGTTCTTCCACCCATCATGTAACAATCAATATTTTTGGTTCCGGCAACTTCGCTGCAACGCCATTGGTCACTTGGTAGACCTGGTGTTTGTGCCCCGAGGAATCGTGCAACCCTTTGCAAGATTATTCTCTTGAGGAACTCCGTATGTGGTTGACGTGTCCTTCTGTCTATCGGCCAATAGACAGAACACCGTCCGTTCCTCCCTGTCAAGTTAAACTCTGCATTCAGCTCGATATACCAATGCTCGCCCAGAATCGCGACCATGACTATATAGTTCAGAAATCTTCTAGAGCCACAAAAGTCTGTGAATCACCAGAGCGAAACAGACTGGTATCAGGTAACATCTGTGAGATCGAGATTATTGTGGCATTCACTTTATGTTCTACTTGATGTGGTCCCCCCCCCACTGAGTCCTGGTCTCCCTGCCCCCCCTCTCTCACCTCACCCTCCTCATTAGTGCCTTAGTGGCACTTCCCCTATCCTCCTCCTTTCTTTCTCCTCCGCTCGTTTTTCCCCTCCCCCCTTTTCCCCTCTCTCCCACCAACTCAACAATTCTCTTCCTCCCCCTCTCTCTTTCCCTCTCCTCAACACTTCATCCCCCCCCCCCCTCCTCTCTCTCTCCCTCCCTCTCTCATATTCCCCTCCACGTATCCTATCCCTGGCATCCCCGACCAACTTAGTGGCACGTTTATTGAGTGATCTTCGTCTGACACTTGACCCTCTCTCTACTGACAGTGTTTACCTTGACACTCGTGGATATGGCACTCTCTTGCGCCCTCTCCGCAGCTTACGCACATGCGCATGCACACGCGCGCGCGCGCGCACACACACACACACACACACACACACACACACACACACACACACACACACACACACACACACACACACACTCACGGGCGCTGGTTACTGAGTGGACAGCATGCTGGATACACAGTCCTGTGGTCCGGGATTCGATTCCCTGTGCCGGGGAGATTGACAGTGTTTCTTGCACCCTGAAGCTCCTGTTACCTAGCAGTAAATAGGTACCTGGGAATTAGACAGCTGTTACGGGTTGCTTCCTAAGTGAGTGAGTGTGTAAGAGTGAGTGTGTGTGTGTGTGTGTGGTGTGTGTGTGTGTGTGTGTGTGTGTGTGTGTGTGTGTGTGTGTGTGTGTGTGTGTGTGTGTGTGTGGTGTGTGTGTGGTGTGTGTGTGTGTGTGTGTGTGTGTGTGTGTGTGTGTGTGTGTGTGTGTGGTGTGTGTGTGTGTGGTGTGTGTGTGTGTGTGGTGTGTGTGTGTGTGTGGTGTGTGTGTGTGTGTGTGTGTGTGTGGTGTGTGGTGTGTGGTGTGTGTGTGTATGTGTGTGTGTATGTGTGTATGTGTGTGTACTCACCTAATTGTACTCACCTAATTGTGCTTGCGGGGGTTGAGCTCTGGCTCTTTGGTCCCGCCTCTCAACCGTCAATCAACTGGTGTACAGATTCCTGAGCCTATTGGGCTCTATCATATCTACATTTGAAACTGTGAATGGAGTCAGCCTCCACCACATCACTTCCTAATGCATTCCATTTGCTAACTACTCTGACACTGAAAAAGTTCTTTCTAACGTCTCTGTGGCTCATTTGGGTACTCAGCTTCCACCTGTGTCCCCTTGTTCGCGTCCCACTAGTGTTGAAAAGTTCATCCTTGTTTACCCGGTCGATTCCCCTGAGGATTTTGTAGGTTGTGATCATGTCCCCCCTTACTCTTCTGTCTTCCAGTGTCGTGAGGTTCATTTCCCGCAGCCTTTCCTCATAACTCATGCCTCTTAGTTCTGGGACTAGTCTAGTAGCATACCTTTGGACTTTTTTTTTTGTGTGTATGTGTGTATGTGTATGTGTATGTGTATGTGTGTGTATGTGTATGTGTGTGTATGTGTGTGTGTGTATGTATGTGTGTGAGCGCGGAAGTGATGTGGTGGAGGCTGACTCCATACACAGTTTCAAATGTAGATATGATAGAGCCCAATAGGCTCAGGAATCTGTACACCAGTTGATTGACGGTTGAGAGGCGGGACCAAAGAGCCAGAGCTCAACCCCCGCAAGCACAATTAGGTGAGTACACACACACACACAGTGAGGAGTGAGAAGTCGGACTGGCGTAGAATAACAAGCGGGGTGCCTCAAGGATCGGTGCTGGGACCCTCATTTACGTAAATGACCTATCGACAGGAGTTGAGTTTTATATGTCGATGTTTGCAGACGATGCAAAACTAATGGGAAGAGTTGCGACAGATGAGGATTGTAAGATTCTCCAAGATGTCTTAAACAAGGTGCAGAGTTGGGACAAGAAATGGCTGCTGGAGTTCAACATCATCATATGTAAGGTGGTGGAAATGGGAAGATGAGCCAAGAGACCGAAAGGCCATTACACATGGAATGGAAACTACCTCCCTATAACCACTAGAGAAAAAGACATGGGAGTGGACATAGCACCAAACCTAACTATAAATTCTCACATCAATAGAATAACGTAAGGTACATACACTACTCTGGCAAAATCAGAATATCCTTCAGGAACTTTAACAAGGAGGCTTTTAGATCACTGTATATGACCTGTGTGAGGCCAGTCTTAGAGTATGCCGCCCCATCGTGGAGCTCCATCTTAAAAATCTTGTCAGGAAGCTCGAAATGTCCTTAAGTTTGCAACGGGACTTTCCAGAATTGCGAGAAATGAGGTTTCAAGAGAGACTGAAGGAACCGAACGTGACAACGTTAGAAAGTATGATAGATAGAGGAAACATGATTGAGGCATATAAAATTCTTATGGGGATTGGCAGAGTGGAAAATGAGGAAAAGTTTACAGTGAATACCAATAGAGCACGAGGATATGGATGGAAGCTTGAGACTCATACACGGCATACAGATGTTAGGAAGTTTTCCTTTAGCGTAAGAGTAGTGGAAAAATGGAATGAACTAAAGAAGCAGGTTGTAGATGCACACTTTATTAATACCTTTAACAGTAGATATGATAAGGAAATAGGTCAGGAGTCATTGCATAAAACAGGCGGGGCACCAAGAACTGGAGCTCGATCCTCCAGGCACAAATAGGTGACCACACATACACACACACAAGAATCCATGGTATAATAGGACATGTATGGAAGCAAAGAAACTGAACAAAAGGGCGTGGAGGAACTTCCGGAATAATAGAACACCAGAAAGCAGAGAGAGATACCAGAGAACCATGAATGAGTATGTCGGAATGAGTATGAGTATGTCAGGGTGAGAAGAGAAGCAGAGAAAAGTTATGAAAATGATATAGGAAACAAAGCCAAGACCGAACCAAAGCTACTCCACAGACACATCAGAAGGAAAACAACAGTGAAAGAACAGGTATCGAAACTTAGAACGGGCGAGGACAGGTATACAGAGAATGACAAAGAGGTGTGTGAAGAACTCAACAAGAGGTTCCAGGAGGTCTTCACAATAGAACAAAGTGAGGTCACTGTGCTAGGAGAAAGGGAGGTAAACCAGGCGGCCTTGGAAGGGTTCGAAATTATGAGAGAGGAGGTCAAGAGACACCTGCTGGATCTGGATGTTAGAAAGGTTGTTGTTCCAGACGGGATCTCGCCATGGGTACTGAAAGAGTGTGCAGAGGCACTTTGCTTGCCACTCTCCATAGTGTATAGTAGGTCACTGGAGACGGGAGACCTACCAGAAATATGGAAGACGGCGAATGTGGTCCCAATATACAAAAAGGGTGACAGGCAAGAGGCACTGAACTACAGGCCAATGTCCTTGACTTGTATACCATGCAGGGTGATGGAGAAGATCGTGAGAAAAAACTTGGTAACGCATCTGGAGAGAAGGGACTTCGTGACAAATTGCCAACATGAGTTCAGGGAGAGTAAATCTTGCCTGACTGGCCTAATAGAATTCTACGACCAGGTGACAAAGATTAAGCAAGAAAGAGAAGGCTGGGCAGACTGCATTTTCTTTGATTGTCAGAAAGCCTTTGACACAGTACCGCATAAGAGGCTGGTACATAAACTGGAGAGACAGGCAAGTGTAGCTGGTAAGGTGCTCCAGTGGATAAGGGAGTATCTAAGCAATAGGAAGCAGAGAGTTATAGTGAGGGGTGAGACCTCAGATTGGCGTGAAGTCACCAGTGGAGTCCCACAAGGCTCTGTACTCGGTCCTATCTTGTTTCTGATATATGTAAATGATCTCCCTGAGGGTATAGATTCATTTCTCTCAATGTTTGCGGACGATGCCAAAATTATGAGAAGGATTAAGATAGAGGAGGACTGTTTGAGGCTTCAAGAAGACCTAGACAAACTGAAGGAATGGTCAAACAAATGGTTGTTAGAGTTTAACCCAAGCAAATGTAATGTAATGAAGATAGGTGTAGGGAGCAGGAGGCTAGATACAAGGTACCATCTGGGAGATGAAATACTTCAAGAATCAGAGAAAGAAAAAGACTTGGGGCTTGATATCACGCCAGACCTGTCTCCTGCAGCCCATATCAAGAGGATGACATCAGCGGCATATGCCAGGCTGGCCAACATAAGAACAACATTCAGAAACTTGTGTAAGGAATCATTAAGAATTTTGTATACCACATATGTCAGGCCAATCCTGGAGTATGCAGCCCCAGCATTGAGTCCATATCTAGTCAAGGATAAGACCAAACTGGAAAAGGTTCAAAGGTTTGCCACCAGACTAGTACCCGAGCTGAGCGGTACGAGCTACGAGGAGAGACTACGGGAATTAAACCTCTATTCGGTGGAAGACTGAAGACTTAGGGGGGACATAATCACCACATTCAAGATTCTCAAGGGAATTGATAGGGTAGATAAAGACAGTTTATTTAACACAAGGGACACAGGCACTAGGTGACACAGGTGGAAACTGAGTGCCCAATAGAGCCACAGAGATATTAGAAAGAACTTTTTTAGTGTCAGAGTGGTTGACAAATGGAATGCATTAGGAAGTAATGTGGTGGAGGCTGACTCCATACACAGTTTCAAGTGTAGATATGATAGATCCCAATAGGCTCAGGAACCTGTACACCTGTTGATTGACGGTTGAGAGGCGGGCCGAATGAGCAAAGCTCAACCCCGCAAGCATAATTAGGTGAATACACAGAGGGGCCTCGCGGCTGAGTAGACAAAGCTCGCGGTTCGTAGTCCGAATGGCCCGGGTTCGATTCCTCGCGGAGCAGGAATCAAACGGGGTAAAAATTTCTCCTGAAAGGTCCCTTCCCTTCACCCTGATGCACCTGTTCACCTAGCAGTAAATACGTACCTTTGAATTAGACAGTTACTACGGGCTGCTTCCTGGGGATGTATTTACTATTTGTATCTGCAGAATCGAGCTATTTGCTCTTGGACCCCGCCTTTCTAATTTATTTTTCCTCTATGTCTACTACATATATACTCTAACACACACACACACACACACACACACACACACACACACACACACACACACACACACACACACACACACACTGTCCCTTTGGAGACCAAAGGGACAGTACACAATGAAGGGGAACAGCCTACCTGTAACGATGCGTGAAAGAGACCTGGGGGTGGACGTAACACCTAATCTATCTCCTGAGGCACATATTAATAGGATAACGACAGCAGCGTACTCTACACTGGCAAAAGTTAGAACATCATTCAGAAACCTAAGTAAGGAGGCATTTAGGGCGCTTTACACTGCCTACGTAAGGCCAGTCTTAGAGTATGCCGCCTCATCATGGAGTCCCCATCTGAAGAAGCATATAATGAAACTGGAAAAGGTTCAGAGGTTTGCAACGAGACTTGTCCCAGAGCTACGAGGGATGGGGTATGAAGAGCGCCTGAGGGAACTGTGCCTTACGACACTAGAAAGAAGAAGGGAGAGGGGGGACATGATAGGAACGTATAAGATACTCAGAGGAATTGACAGAGTGGACATAGACGAAATGTTCACACGGAATAGTAACAGAACGAGAGGACATGGATGGAAGCTTGAAACTCAGATGAGTCACAGAGATGTAAGGAAGTTTTCTTTTAGCGTGAGAGTAGTGGGGAAATGGAATGCACTTCAGGAACAGGTTGTGGAAGCAAATACTATTCATAATTTTAAAACCAGGTATGATAGGGAAATGGGACAGGAGTCATTGCTGTAAACAACCGATGCTCGAAAGGCGGGATCCAAGAGTCAATGCTCGATCCTGCAAGCACATATAGGTGAGTACATATAGGTGAGTACACACTTCGGAGCCGGCCGGCCGAGCGGACAGCAAGCTGGGCACGTGATCCTGTGGTCCCGAGTTCAATCCCAGGCGCCGGCGAGAAACGATGGGCAAAGTTTCTTTCATCCTATGCCCCTGTTACCTAGCAGTAATTAGGTACCTGGGAGTTAGTCAGCTGTCACGGGCTGCTTCCTGGGGTGTGTGTGGGGGGAGGGAGGGAAAGAGGGAGTTGTGAGGAGAAAGCACCAAGCCATGACGACTATTTAGGACTGGGAAGGGGGTCAGGATAAGAATTTGGGATTGAAGAATAATGGCCAACCTCTTGGACGGTCGGGGATTGAACGCCGATCTGCATGAAGCGAGACCGTCGTTCTACCGTCCAGTCCAAGTGGTTGGACTTGGGTGGGGAAGAAAAAAAAAGTAGTAGAAACAGTTAAGTGACAGTTGAGAGGCGGGCCGAAAGAGCAGAGCTCAACCTCAGTAGTAGGGATGGCTCCACACAGGGGAATTTTTTTTTCTGGGAGAAAATTCCCCTGTGCGCCCCAAGGGTTTCAGGTAAATTTAGAATATCCCCTGTGCGCCCCAAGGGTTTCAGGTAAATTTAGAAATTCGTGTATAGCGCTTGGGGGTTTTCAGGTAAATTTTGTCAGTCGCAGATTTTAGAAGTAAGGATTTCTTATGAGAAAAATAATTTCCGAGACTTAGAAGTTTGTTAAAGCCTTATGGGAGAAATTCAAATAACGTGTGTAGCACTTTAGGGCTTCCAGGAGAACTCTACGGACATATTTTACATGTTTTCAACTTACAAAATCGTCTATGTAAGCCTTAGTTATTCATATAAATTTAGAAAATCACCTGTGTAAGTCATGGTTTTCAGGGTTTCGTACATCACACCCCCCTCCCTCCCCCCTTACCTCGCAATCTGTCGCCTCACCTGTGTTTACTTTACGCCCGGTCAGCCAGACCTCTTATCTTATGTTATCTTCTCATAATATCTGGACCGTCCCTCCTCTCTCTCTCTCTCTCCTTTCATTCAGTTCAACTATTTTCCAACATCGTATGTTTGCTCCTTTTCATTAAGCAAGTCAGTTTTACACAAATAAATCATGTTAGTAAGCATGTTCTAGCTCACGTTCCCCCACCTTAGTCCCCTGTCATATAATGAATACTATCATTCCAATCCCTCTAAAATTTAAAAATAATCATATTTCAAATGTAGTTCAATACAGTAATTAGTTACCAAGCTCCAGCTCTTGTCCTCCGCCTTAGCTCTCTCTCGTATCTTCGTTAGTATCAGTCCAATTTCCCTGAAATTTCTACCCTCTGTATTTCAGACATAGTTTAGTAAATGCAAACAATTATCAAACTCTAGCTCTTGTCCCCAGCTTAGTTCATTTGTACAAAATCATTAGTAACAGTCCAAATTCCCTGAAATTTTTAGCCTCTGTATTTCAGACACCGTAAATAAGATCAAAACAGTTACCAAGCTCAGCTCTTGTCCTCCGCCTTAGCTCTCTCTCGTATCTTCGTTAGTAACAGATCAATTCCCCTGAAATTTCTACCCTCTGCATTTCAGACACCGTAAATAAGATCAAAATAGTTATCGAGCTCCAGCTCTCGTCCCCGCCTTAATTCTCTTTCGTATCTTTGTAAATAACCCATCAATTTCCCTAAAATTAAAAGCAGACATACTTCAAAGTTAGTAAATAAGATCAAGTCAGTTACTGAGCTCCAGCTCTCGTCCCCGCCTTAGTTCTCTTTCATATCTTTGTAAATAAACCATCAATTTCCCTTAAATTTTTACCCTCTGTATTTCAGACATAGTTTAGTAAATGCAAACAATTATAAAACTCTAGCTCTTGTCCTCTGTCCAAGCTCACTTTTGTAAAATCATTACTCTCAGTCCAAATCACCCAACTACATTTTCAGACATAGTAAATAAAAACCAGTTCAGTTATCAAGTTACAACTCTTGTGCCCCAGCTTAGTTCATTTGTACAAGTTCTTTATTTTCCAACTAAATCACCCTGAGATTTAAGATCGCCGTATTTCTAACGTAGTAAAATTAATCGGGGCATTAACCAAGCTCCATTTCCTCAGCCTTAGATCATCAGACATAAATATATTCGATCAAGTCCCTCTCCAGCCTATCTGTTTATCAGAGTATTTACTTTACCCTTCTCATCCCCAACGTATCAATCCCCAACGTATCAAAACCTTCAATAATCATACTGTATTTGCATATTTTTTCTATATTCAGCTGTGTTCTTCACATTTTGTCTATGTTTTCACGTTCATCACATGTTCTCTTTACAACTTTTATACTCAATATTCATGCTAACTTCCATATTTTTTGTGTTCTTTGTCAATATTCATGTTCCTCTACAAGTTCATGTTCCTCACAAGATCACTTCGTTTTTCACCTTCACTTACATGTTTTCTACATTCTTTGTCATATTCTCCATGTTCTTCACAAGTCCATTGTTCATTCTTTGTATTCCCTATTCTCCTTATCATGTTTTCATGTTCTCTGTAAGTTCATATTCCCAGCATGTTCACTGTATTCATCAACTTTTTCTTACATGTTTTCTGTGTTCACCGTATGTTCACTGTGTTCATTCCCTTACTTAACCTCAATTTTTTTATGTTCTTTGTTTCTTCCATTCACTAACTAGTTCTTTGTCAAATATTAGCATCAGCAATACAGTTTCCTCAACAATTTTAGTCACCAAGTTTTTATTTGCAAAAACTATGTCAAAGTAATTCTCGTAGTCAACTTAATAGTTCTACCAGCCATATTCTTAAACAAATCTACAATTTATTCAGTTCCAAATTTACAAAGACAAACCTTTCTTGTAACTTCTTAACTAAAAATCTTTCGCCAATCAACTAAAAACATAGTCACTTTCGTCATTTCTCAACTAAACTTATTATCCAGTCAACTAAAAATAGTCAGAAATAACCTCGTTCAACACTGTTCTTAACTAAAACACCCTTTCTCTTAGCTGAAAATTGTCAAAGGAAACTTCTTTCAGCACTTTCTTAACAGCCGCTATGTTTCATCAAGAAAAAATTGTCAAAGGAAACTTTCCAAAACTGTTCATAACTAGCTTTTATCCATCGTCAATCAACTAAATAATAACTTTCATCATTTCTTAACTAAACTTATTCCCCAGTCATCAGAAAATAGCCGTGTTCTTCATGTTTCATTGTCATTTCTTAACTAAAATTATCTGCCAATCATCAGAAAAAGTCATGTTCATCATGTTTTGTCTTTTTGCTTAACTAAAATTATGTTTTGTCAAGTAAGAAAAAATAACCAAAGATATCTTTCATCGCTGTTCTTAACTGACATTATACTTTGGGGAGCACAAAAATAGTCTCCCTCGTCATGTTTTGTCTTTTTCCATAACTAAAAGTATTCATCAGTCAACTAAAAATAATTGCTTCATCATGTTTCCTTGTCATTTCTTAACTGAAATATCACTTCTCTCATCTGAAATAGTCAGGATTAACCTCATTCAACACCGTTCTTAACTAAAGTAACCTTTTGCTTAGCTAAAAATTGTCAAAGGAATCTTTTCAGCACTGTTCATAACTAACTTTATCCATCGTCAAGTAAGAAAATATAGTCAAAGATATCTATCATCGTCGTTCTTAACTGACATTTATACTTTGTGGAGCACTAAAATAGTCAAATGTAACTTTTTCAACACTTTCGTAACTAAAATTATATGTCGCTAAGTAAGAAAAATAGTCAAAGGTGCTCTTCTTTACACCAAAGTTACTCTTCGAGAAATCAAAGACTCTCTTCAATACATCAAGGACTTACTCAAAGACACCAAAGTTACACTCTAAGACATCCTTCGAGACATCAAAGACTTCAATGGGACTCTTCCATTCATCAAAGACATTCTCTAAGCCCTCAAAGTTATTCTCAGCACAATCAAAAGTTATTCCAAGACAACAAAAGTCATTCTCAGAGCTATCAAAATTATTCTCGGAGTCATCAAAGGTATTCTCTAACTCACTTTTGGTCATTAAAGTTAAGTTCTATGTTATAAAAGTTTGTCTCAGAGACATCTAAAGTTAATCTTAGAGTTATCAAATGTAATCTCTAACTCTCTTTTGTTCATCAAAGTTGATCTCAGAGTTAACAAAGGTAATCTCTAACTCACTCTCGTTCATCAAAGTTATTCAAAGAGCTAACAAAAGTTATTCTCAGAGTCACCTTCGTTCTTCAGAGATACTTTCCAAAACATCTTTATTCATCAAAGTTATTCTCAGAGGCATAAAAGTCATTCTCAGAGCTATCAAACTTGTTCTCAAAGTCATCAAACTTATTCACAGAGTCATCAAAGTTAATCTAAGACATCATTTTTCATCAAAGATATTCTCTCTAAACCATCAATGTTCTTCTCTAAGACATAAAAGTTATTCTCAGACTCACCTTCGTTCGTCAGAGAAACTTTCAAAACATCTTTGTTCATCAAACTTGTTTTCAAAGTCATCAAAAGTTAATCTAAGACATCTTCTTTCATCAAAGTTATTTTCAGAGACATCTAAAGTTATTCTCAGAGCTATCAAACTTGTTCTCAGAGTCATCAAATGTTATTCTCGAAGTCATCAAAGTTATTTTCAGAGACATCTAAAGTTAATTTCTATGTTATAAAGTTATTCTCAGAGACATCTAAAGCTAATCTTGGTCATCAAAGTTGTTCTCTAAACATCAATGTTGTTCTCCAAGACATCAAAGATGTTCTCAAAATCATAAAAGTTATTCCCAGAGCTATCAAAGTTAATCTCAGAGTTATCCAAAGATATTCTCATGTCCACAAAAGTTATTCCAAGAGACGTCAAAGTTGTTTCAAAGACTTCAAAGTTAATCTCAGAGTTATCCAAAGACATTCTCAGAGACATCTAAAGTTATTCTCTAAGACATCAAAGTTGTTCTAAGAGTTATCAAAAGTTATTCTCAGTCATGATATGTTATTCTCTAACTCACTTCCATTCATCAAAGACATTCTCTAAGTCCTGAAAGTTATTCTCTAAGACAACAAAGTCTTTCTCAGAGCTACCAAAGATGTTCTCTAAATCATAAAAGTTAATCTTAACTCACCTTCGTTCATTAGAGAAACTTTCCAATCCATATTCGTTGACCAGAGTTATTCTCAGAGTCATCAAAGCGATCTCTAATTCATCTTCGTTCTCCAAAGTTGTTCTCTAAGACACCTTCATTCATCAAAGAAACTCTCCTTCTTCCATCATGTTATTCTTTAAGACATCTTCAGTCATAAAATTTTCTCTCCAAAATGTAACTAGTTCAGCTTTTCATACCAAACCTGCATTTCTGTTAAAACATATTTTCTTAGTTGCTTTACCCTAAAACTGTTCTCTGAACTACACTGTTCAAACCTACGTAACCTATCCTCTCCACCCAATGTTACTTAGTTAACGTAACGTTCCTAAACCTAGCTTTACCTATCCTAACATACCTAACTTTACCTATCCTAACATAACTTACCTTACCTTCCCTAACTTAACCTAACTTTACCTATCCTAACTTAACTTACCTAACTTATTCTGCTTAACATAACTTACCTTACCTTCCCTATCTTACCTAACTTTACCTATCCTAACTTAACTTACCTAACTTATTCTGCTTAACATAACTTACCTTACCTTCCCTATCTTACCTAACTTTACCTATCCTATCCTAACCTAACTTGTCTTACCTAACTTAATCTTACTTTCCCAAACTGATGTATCCTAACTTATCTAGTCCAACCAGACATGATCTAACTTAAGTATTCCTTCTTGTCTTTGTGTTTCGTCAATCATTGTCTCATATTCATTTACTCATTTCATTAGTTAATTTCTCAAATGGTCACTTATGCATTTCAAGTGCTATTTGTTAGAGATTGGATATTTAAGCATTTCAAAGGATTATAATTTCTCAAATGGACGTTTTTGCATTTCAAGTGCTATTTGTTAGAGATTGGATATTTAAGCATTTCAAAGGATTTTTGTTATATATGGGAACTTACTCGTTTCAAGGGCTAATTTCTCAAATGGACGTTTTTGCATTTCAAGTGCTATTTGTTAGAGATTGGATATTTAACCATTTCAAAGGATTTTTTGTTATATATGGGAACTTACTCGTTTCAAGGGCTAATTTCTCAAATGGTCATTTTTGCAGATCAAGTGTTATTTGTTAAAGTTCATCAAGTTGCCCATAAGTTGTATTTAGTAGGTTCTATCTTATGTTCTTATTCCCCAACCCCTTAACCTAACCTCTTGTAATCGTAGTGTATTTGGTAGGTTCTATCATATGTTCTTATTCCCCAACCCTTTAACCTAATCTTTCATATGTAGTTTGTTGAATATATTATCCTTTTCCTAACCTTTCAGATGTAGTTTTGTTTCTCCTTTTTGTATATTTTTACCCAAACCCACCATCCCACTTAACCTTCTTTCCTTCTTTACTTTGTTTTCACATATAAGTTCATTCTTTATCATAGTAATAATAAAATTACAATAGTAAAGAATCAGATCTACTAAGACTTGAAATTGAGAAACAAGAGCTCGAGGGAGTGAGAGCATGAAAGAAGAGCAAGGAGTAAGAGAGAGGGGGCGGAAGAAAATGGGACCAAAGAAGAGAGAATGAGAGAGAGTGTGGGCATGGGAGCACTAAGACTTGAATTGAGAAAAAGAAAAACTAAGTGAATGAGAATGAGGGTGTGAGAATGGGAGCAATAAGACTTGAATTGAGAAAAAGAAAAACTAAGTGAATGAGAATGAGGGTGTGAGAATGGGAGCAATAAGACTTGAATTTGAGAAACAAGAGAGCATTTGAGCAAATGAGGGAGAGAGAGGGGGAGGAAGAGAGAGAATAAGGGAGAGAGATAGAAAAGGAGGGTTAGAAGGAGTAGGAGAATCAAAGTAAAGAAGGAAAGATGGTTTGGGTAAAAATATACAAAAAGGAGAAACAAAGCTACATCTGAAAGGTTAGGAAAAGGATAATATATTCAACAAACTACATCTGAAAGATTAGGTTAAAGGGTTGGGGAATAAGAACATATGATAGAACCTACCAAATACACTACGATTACAAGAGGTTAGGTTAAGGGGTTGGGGAATAAGAACATAAGATAGAACCTACTAAATACAACTTATGGGCAACTTGATGAACTTTAACAAATAACCCTTGATCTGCAAAAAATGACCATTTGAGAAATTAGCCCTTGAAACGAGTAAGTTCCCATATATAACAAAAAATCCTTTGAAATGGTTAAATATCCAATCTCTAACAAATAGCACTTGAAATGCAAAAACGTCCATTTGAGAAATTAGCCCTTGAAACGAGTAAGTTCCCATATATAACAAAAATCCTTTGAAATGCTTAAATATCCAATCTCTAACAAATAGCACTTGAAATGCAAAAACGTCCATTTGAGAAATTATAATCCTTTGAAATGCTTAAATATCCAATCTCTAACAAATAGCACTTGAAATGCATAAGTGACCATTTGAGAAATTAACTAATGAAATGAGTAAATGAATATGAGACAATGATTGACGAAACACAAAGACAAGAAGGAATACTTAAGTTAGATCATGTCTGGTTGGACTAGATAAGTTAGGATACATCAGTTTGGGAAAGTAAGATTAAGTTAGGTAAGACAAGTTAGGTTAGGATAGGATAGGTAAAGTTAGGTAAGATAGGGAAGGTAAGGTAAGTTATGTTAAGCAGAATAAGTTAGGTAAGTTAAGTTAGGATAGGTAAAGTTAGGTAAGATAGGGAAGGTAAGGTAAGTTATGTTAAGCAGAATAAGTTAGGTAAGTTAAGTTAGGATAGGTAAAGTTAGGTTAAGTTAGGGAAGGTAAGGTAAGTTATGTTAGGATAGGTAAAGTTAGGTATGTTAGGATAGGTAAAGCTAGGTTTAGGAACGTTACGTTAACTAAGTAACATTGGGTGGAGAGGATAGGTTACGTAGGTTTGAACAGTGTAGTTCAGAGAACAGTTTTAGGGTAAAGCAACTAAGAAAATATGTTTTAACAGAAATGCAGGTTTGGTATGAAAAGCTGAACTAGTTACATTTTGGAGAGAAAATTTTATGACTGAAGATGTCTTAAAGAATAACATGATGGAAGAAGGAGAGTTTCTTTGATGAATGAAGGTGTCTTAGAGAACAACTTTGGAGAACGAAGATGAATTAGAGATCGCTTTGATGACTCTGAGAATAACTCTGGTCAACGAATATGGATTGGAAAGTTTCTCTAATGAACGAAGGTGAGTTAAGATTAACTTTTATGATTTAGAGAACATCTTTGGTAGCTCTGAGAAAGACTTTGTTGTCTTAGAGAATAACTTTCAGGACTTAGAGAATGTCTTTGATGAATGGAAGTGAGTTAGAGAATAACATATCATGACTGAGAATAACTTTTGATAACTCTTAGAACAACTTTGATGTCTTAGAGAATAACTTTAGATGTCTCTGAGAATGTCTTTGGATAACTCTGAGATTAACTTTGAAGTCTTTGAAACAACTTTGACGTCTCTTGGAATAACTTTTGTGGACATGAGAATATCTTTGGATAACTCTGAGATTAACTTTGATAGCTCTGGGAATAACTTTTATGATTTTGAGAACATCTTTGATGTCTTGGAGAACAACATTGATGTTTAGAGAACAACTTTGATGACCAAGATTAGCTTTAGATGTCTCTGAGAATAACTTTATAACATAGAAATTAACTTTAGATGTCTCTGAAAATAACTTTGATGACTTCGAGAATAACATTTGATGACTCTGAGAACAAGTTTGATAGCTCTGAGAATAACTTTAGATGTCTCTGAAAATAACTTTGATGAAAGAAGATGTCTTAGATTAACTTTTGATGACTTTGAAAACAAGTTTGATGAACAAAGATGTTTTGAAAGTTTCTCTGACGAACGAAGGTGAGTCTGAGAATAACTTTTATGTCTTAGAGAAGAACATTGATGGTTTAGAGAGAATATCTTTGATGAAAAATGATGTCTTAGATTAACTTTGATGACTCTGTGAATAAGTTTGATGACTTTGAGAACAAGTTTGATAGCTCTGAGAATGACTTTTATGCCTCTGAGAATAACTTTGATGAATAAAGATGTTTTGGAAAGTATCTCTGAAGAACGAAGGTGACTCTGAGAATAACTTTTGTTAGCTCTTTGAATAACTTTGATGAACGAGAGTGAGTTAGAGATTACCTTTGTTAACTCTGAGATCAACTTTGATGAACAAAAGAGAGTTAGAGATTACATTTGATAACTCTAAGATTAACTTTAGATGTCTCTGAGACAAACTTTTATAACATAGAACTTAACTTTAATGACCAAAAGTGAGTTAGAGAATACCTTTGATGACTCCGAGAATAATTTTGATAGCTCTGAGAATGACTTTTGTTGTCTTGGAATAACTTTTGATTGTGCTGAGAATAACTTTGAGGGCTTAGAGAATGTCTTTGATGAATGGAAGAGTCCCATTGAAGTCTTTGATGTCTCGAAGGATGTCTTAGAGTGTAACTTTGGTGTCTTTGAGTAAGTCCTTGATGTATTGAAGAGAGTCTTTGATTTCTCGAAGAGTAACTTTGGTGTAAAGAAGAGCACCTTTGACTATTTTTCTTACTTAGCGACATATAATTTTAGTTACGAAAGTGTTGAAAAAGTTACATTTGACTATTTTAGTGCTCCACAAAGTATAAATGTCAGTTAAGAACGACGATGATAGATATCTTTGACTATATTTTCTTACTTGACGATGGATAAAGTTAGTTATGAACAGTGCTGAAAAGATTCCTTTGACAATTTTTAGCTAAGCAAAAGGTTACTTTAGTTAAGAACGGTGTTGAATGAGGTTAATCCTGACTATTTCAGATGAGAGAAGTGATATTTCAGTTAAGAAATGACAAGGAAACATGATGAAGCAATTATTTTTAGTTGACTGATGAATACTTTTAGTTATGGAAAAAGACAAAACATGACGAGGGAGACTATTTTTGTGCTCCCCAAAGTATAATGTCAGTTAAGAACAGCGATGAAAGATATCTTTGGTTATTTTTTCTTACTTGACAAAACATAATTTTAGTTAAGCAAAAAGACAAAACATGATGAACATGACTTTTTCTGATGATTGGCAGATAATTTTAGTTAAGAAATGACAATGAAACATGAAGAACACGGCTATTTTCTGATGACTGGGGAATAAGTTTAGTTAAGAAATGATGAAAGTTATTATTTAGTTGATTGACGATGGATAAAGCTAGTTATGAACAGTTTTGGAAAGTTTCCTTTGACAATTTTTTCTTGATGAAACATAGCGGCTGTTAAGAAAGTGCTGAAAGAAGTTTCCTTTGACAATTTTCAGCTAAGAGAAAGGGTGTTTTAGTTAAGAACAGTGTTGAACGAGGTTATTTCTGACTATTTTTAGTTGACTGGATAATAAGTTTAGTTGAGAAATGACGAAAGTGACTATGTTTTTAGTTGATTGGCGAAAGATTTTTAGTTAAGAAGTTACAAGAAAGGTTTGTCTTTGTAAATTTGGAACTGAATAAATTGTAGATTTGTTTAAGAATATGGCTGGTAGAACTATTAAGTTGACTACGAGAATTACTTTGACATAGTTTTTGCAAATAAAA
This sequence comes from Procambarus clarkii, assembly GCF_040958095.1. Classification (NCBI taxonomy): domain Eukaryota; kingdom Metazoa; phylum Arthropoda; class Malacostraca; order Decapoda; family Cambaridae; genus Procambarus; species Procambarus clarkii. Next base: position 16,364,564 of record NC_091174.1, read on the forward strand.
ACTTGGTGACTAAAATTGTTGAGGAAACTGTATTGCTGATGCTAATATTTGACAAAGAACTAGTTAGTGAATGGAAGAAACAAAGAACATAAAAAAATTGAGGTTAAGTAAGGGAATGAACACAGTGAACATACGGTGAACACAGAAAACATGTAAGAAAAAGTTGATGAATACAGTGAACATGCTGGAATATGAACTTACAGAGAACATGAAAACATGATAAGGAGAATAGGGAATACAAAGAATGAACAATGGACTTGTGAAGAACATGGAGAATATGACAAAGAATGTAGAAAACATGTAAGTGAAGGTGAAAAACGAAGTGATCTTGTGAGGAACATGAACTTGTAGAGGAACATGAATATTGACAAAGAACACAAAAAATATGGAAGTTAGCATGAATATTGAGTATAAAAGTTGTAAAGAGAACATGTGATGAACGTGAAAACATAGACAAAATGTGAAGAACACAGCTGAATATAGAAAAAATATGCAAATACAGTATGATTATTGAAGGTTTTGATACGTTGGGGATTGATACGTTGGGGATGAGAAGGGTAAAGTAAATACTCTGATAAACAGATAGGCTGGAGAGGGACTTGATCGAATATATTTATGTCTGATGATCTAAGGCTGAGGAAATGGAGCTTGGTTAATGCCCCGATTAATTTTACTACGTTAGAAATACGGCGATCTTAAATCTCAGGGTGATTTAGTTGGAAAATAAAGAACTTGTACAAATGAACTAAGCTGGGGCACAAGAGTTGTAACTTGATAACTGAACTGGTTTTTATTTACTATGTCTGAAAATGTAGTTGGGTGATTTGGACTGAGAGTAATGATTTTACAAAAGTGAGCTTGGACAGAGGACAAGAGCTAGAGTTTTATAATTGTTTGCATTTACTAAACTATGTCTGAAATACAGAGGGTAAAAATTTAAGGGAAATTGATGGTTTATTTACAAAGATATGAAAGAGAACTAAGGCGGGGACGAGAGCTGGAGCTCAGTAACTGACTTGATCTTATTTACTAACTTTGAAGTATGTCTGCTTTTAATTTTAGGGAAATTGATGGGTTATTTACAAAGATACGAAAGAGAATTAAGGCGGGGACGAGAGCTGGAGCTCGATAACTATTTTGATCTTATTTACGGTGTCTGAAATGCAGAGGGTAGAAATTTCAGGGGAATTGATCTGTTACTAACGAAGATACGAGAGAGAGCTAAGGCGGAGGACAAGAGCTGAGCTTGGTAACTGTTTTGATCTTATTTACGGTGTCTGAAATACAGAGGCTAAAAATTTCAGGGAATTTGGACTGTTACTAATGATTTTGTACAAATGAACTAAGCTGGGGACAAGAGCTAGAGTTTGATAATTGTTTGCATTTACTAAACTATGTCTGAAATACAGAGGGTAGAAATTTCAGGGAAATTGGACTGATACTAACGAAGATACGAGAGAGAGCTAAGGCGGAGGACAAGAGCTGGAGCTTGGTAACTAATAACTGTATTGAACTACATTTGAAATATGATTATTTTTAAATTTTAGAGGGATTGGAATGATAGTATTCATTATATGACAGGGGACTAAGGTGGGGGAACGTGAGCTAGAACATGCTTACTAACATGATTTATTTGTGTAAAACTGACTTGCTTAATGAAAAGGAGCAAACATACGATGTTGGAAAATAGTTGAACTGAATGAAAGGAGAGAGAGAGAGAGAGGAGGGACGGTCCAGATATTATGAGAAGATAACATAAGATAAGAGGTCTGGCTGACCGGGCGTAAAGTAAACACAGGTGAGGCGACAGATTGCGAGGTAAGGGGGGAGGGAGGGGGGTGTGATGTACGAAACCCTGAAAACCATGACTTACACAGGTGATTTTCTAAATTTATATGAATAACTAAGGCTTACATAGACGATTTTGTAAGTTGAAAACATGTAAAATATGTCCGTAGAGTTCTCCTGGAAGCCCTAAAGTGCTACACACGTTATTTGAATTTCTCCCATAAGGCTTTAACAAACTTCTAAGTCTCGGAAATTATTTTTCTCATAAGAAATCCTTACTTCTAAAATCTGCGACTGACAAAATTTACCTGAAAACCCCCAAGCGCTATACACGAATTTCTAAATTTACCTGAAACCCTTGGGGCGCACAGGGGATATTCTAAATTTACCTGAAACCCTTGGGGCGCACAGGGGAATTTTCTCCCAGAAAAAAAAATTCCCCTGTGTGGAGCCATCCCTACTACTAACCTCCGCAAGTCCAACTAGATGAATACAACTAGGTGAATACACACACATTCCCAGGAAGCAGCTCGTAGCAGTTGTCTAATTCCCAGGTACTTATTTACTGCTAGGTGAACAGGGCCATCAGATTGAAAGAAACTCTGCCCAATTGTTACCACCTCAGCTGGGAATCGAACCCGAGCCCTTACGACTACGACCCCTGAGCACTTTCCACTCAGCCATAAGGCCCCTGTGTTTGTGTGTACGCGCCAGTGTGTGTTAGAGAGAAATATATGTAGAAGACATAATAGAAGAAAAATAGATTGGCTAGAAAGGCGGGGTCCAAGGGATAAATATCTCGATTCTGCCGAGACAATAAATCCAAATAGTAAATACAAACACACACACACACACACACACACACACACACACACACACACACACACAAGGCTGGCTAACATCAGATCAGCCTTCAGGAACCTGTGTAAGGAATCATTCAGAACCTTGTAAACCACATATGTAAGACCAATCCAGGAGTATGCGGCCCCAGCATGGAGCCCGTACTTTGTCAAGAACACGACGAAGCTGGAAAAAGTTCAGAGGTATGCCACTAGGCTAGTCCCAGAACTAAGAGGCATGAGTTACGAGGAAAGGCTGCGTGAAATGCAACTCACGACACTGGAAGACAGAAGAGTAAGTGGGGGACATGATCACGGCCTACAAAATTCTCAGAGGACTTGACAGGGTGGATAAGTTTAAAATGTTTAACACGGGTGGTACGCGAACAAGGGGACACAGATGGAAGCTGAGTACCCAAATGAGCCACAGGGACGTTAGAAAGAACTTCTGTGTCATAGTAGTTAACAGATGGACTGCACTAGGCAGTGATGTGGTGGAGGCTGACTCCATACACAGTTTCAAGTGTAGATATGATGGAGCCCAGTAGGCTCAGGAACCTGTACACCAGTTGATTGACAGTTGAGAGGCGGGACCAAAGAGCCAGAGCTCAACAGCCGTAAGCACCACTAGGTGAATACAACTAGGTGAGTGCACACTACATGCAACTCAGTACGAAGAGACAGATGACTCCACACATTGTGAGGGTGAAGACGGCGGTCACAACAGAACACGGGGCGGGGAGGGGGAGGGGGGGTGGGAAGACTTATATAATGTACCGGTAACCTTACCATGGATCACTATTAGTCAACGCCAAGCAAAGGCTCTCCAGGCCCGGATATTGTCCGCCTGGTCCTCACACTGGCTACGGCCGGGTGTGTGTTTACTATGTGTGCTTGCTCTCCAGCTATTGGCTCCTGGTCCCCGCCTTTCTTAACAATCTATTTTTCCTCTATTATGTCTGCTACATATATTTGTAACACACACACACACTTAATCCTCAGGAAGCAACCCGTAGCAGCCTTCTAACTCCCAGGTACCTATTTACTGCTAGGTGAACAGGGAAATCAGGGTAAAAGAACCTCTGCCCATTTGTTTCCGCCTCGGTAGGGAGTCGAACCCGGGCCCGTAGGACTACCACTCCCGAGCGCTGTCCACCCAGCCGTGAGGCCCCATGTGGGCATGTGTGTGTGTGCTCACCTAGTTGTGTTTGCGGGAGGTACGAGCTTCGGCCTTTTGGTCCCGCCTCCCAACTGGTGCACAGGTCCTTGAACCTATTGGGCTCTACATCTGAAATTGTGAATGAAATTGACATTAAACAAAAAAATCAGATGTTTTTTTATGGTTCGTTTGTGTACTCAGCTTCCCCCTGTGTCCCCTAGTTCGAGTACCACCCGTGTTAAATAATGTTTTTATGTACCCTATCAATTCCCTGAAAATGTTGTATTTGGGAATTCTGTCTCACATAACTCAGTTTTCAGCAAAGTGAGGTTTAATTCCTGCAGCTTTTTCTCGTAACTCATGCCTTGTAGTTTTGGAACTAGTCTGGTGGTAAACTTTTGAGCTTTCTCCAATTACGTTTTGTGTTTAACTCGAAATGGAATTCACACCGGGGTTGCATACCCCAGGATTAGTCTGACGTATGTGATATACGGTACAAAGTTCTGAATGATTTCTGACAAATTTATAAACGCAGTTCTTATGTCAGCCAACCTTGCATATGCCGTTGATGACATCCTTTTGATTTGAGTTTCTGGAGACAGGTTAGGTGTGTTCGTGTGTATTTACTATTTGTGTCTGCAGAATCGAGCTATTAGCTCTTGGACCCCACCTTTCTAACCAATCTATTTTTCCTCTATTATATCTACAACATACATTTCTCTCTAACACACATACACACACACATCCCCAGAAAGCAGTCCGAGGCAGCTGTCTAACTCCCAGGTACCTATTTACTGCTAGGTGAAGAGGGCATCAGGGTGAAAAAAACTGCCCATTTGTTTCCGCCTCCGCCGGGAATCGAACCCGGGCCATTAGAACTATGACCCCAAGCGCTATTCACTCAGCTACGAGGCCCCAACAAAATGTACGTGCGTGCGTGCGTGCATGCGTGCGTGCGTGCGTACGTGTGTGTGTGTGTGTGTGTGTGTGTGTGTGTGTGTGTGTGTGTGTGTGTGTGTGTGTGTGTGCGCGCGCGTGCGCGTGTGTACGCGGGTGAGTGCGCGCGTGTAGACAGGTTGGAAGGAAAGTGGGAGGGGAAGGAGTGTGACAGGGTGTAGAGGGGAGGGGAAGGAAGGTGGGAGGGGGTAGAGGGTAGGGGAAGGAGGGTGGGAGGGGGTAGAGGGGAGGGGAAGGAGGGTGGGAGGGGGTAGAGGGGAGGGGAAGGAGGGTGGGAGGGTGTAGAGGGGAGGGGAAGGAGGGTGGGAGGGTGTAGAGGGGAGGGGAAGGAGGGTGAGAGGGTGTAGAGGGGAGGGGAAGGAGGGTGAGAGGGTGTAGAGGGGAGGGAAGGAAGGTGGGAGGGTGTAGAGGGGAGGGAAGGAAGGTGGGAGGGTGTAGAGGGTGTAGAGGGGAGGGAAGGAAGGTGGGAGGGTGTAGAGGGTGTAGAGGGGAGGGAAGGAAGGTGGGAGGGTGTAGAGGGGAGGGAAGGAAGGTGGGAGGGTGTAGAGGGGAGAGGAAGGAAGGTTGAAGGGTATAGAGGGAAGGAAAGGACGGTGGGAGGGTGTAGAGGGGAGGGGAAGGAAGGTGGGATGGTGTAGAGGGGAGGGGAAGGAGGGTGAGAGGGTGTAGAGGGGAGGGGAAGGAGGGTGACAGGGTGTAGAGGGGAGGGGAAGGAGGGTTAGAGGGTGTAGAGGGGAGGGAAGAGGTAGCATGAGGGAAGAGGGGAGGGAAGAGGTAGCATGAGGGAAGAGGGGAGGGAAGAGGTAGCATGAGGGAAGAGGGGAGGGAAGAGGTAGCATGAGGGAAGAGGGGAGGGAAGAGGTAGCATGAGGGAAGAGGGGAGGGAAGAGGTAGCATGAGGGAAGAGGGGAGGGAAGAGGTAGCATGAGGGAAGAGGGGAGGGAAGAGGTAGCATGAGGGAAGAGGGGAGGGAAGAGGTAGCATGAGGGAAGAGGGGAGGGAAGAGGTAGCATGAGGGAAGAGGGGAGGGAAGAGGTAGCATGAGGGAAGAGGGGAGGGAAGAGGTAGCATGAGGGAAGAGGTAGCATGAGGGAAGAGGGGAGGGAAGAGGTAGCATGAGGGAAGAGGGGAGGGAAGAGGTAGCATGAGGGAAGAGGGGAGGGAAGAGGTAGCATGAGGGAAGAGGGGAGGGAAGAGGTAGCATGAGGGAAGAAGGGAGGGAAGAGGTAGCATGAGGGAAGAGGGGAGGGAAGAGGTAGCATGAGGGAAGAGGGGAGGGAAGAGGTAGCATGAGGGAAGAGGGGAGGGAAGAGGTAGCATGAGGGAAGAGGGGAGGGAAGAGGTAGCATGAGGGAAGAGGGGAGGGAAGAGGTAGCATGAGGGAAGAGGGGAGGGAAGACGTAGCATGAGGGAAGAGGGGAGGTTACGGGACAGTAATAAGCTCAATATTCCCAACATAAATATTGCAGAATTCATCAGTCTCGGCTGTAACAAAAATAACTATTTTCTGGCCGATTTTTTATGGTATGGATGTTGTGTTGATTGCTTGTTTTGTGTCCATTTGGGGCCTTGTTTTGTATGTCTATATTTCTGTTCGTATGTGCGTTCGCTTGTTTGAGTTCGCGACTGTGAACTCGCCTAGTTGTACTCACCTAGTTGTGCTTGCGGTGATTGAGCTCGGCTCTTTCGGCCCGCCTCTCATCTGTCAATCAATCAACTGTTACTACTAGTTTTCAACACACACACACACACACACACACACACACACACACACACACACACACACACACACACGAAGCAGCCCGTAGCAGCTGTCTAATTCCCAGGTGGTACCTATTTACTGCTAGGTAACAGAGGCATCAGGGTGAATGAAACTCTGCCCATCTGTTTCCGCCGGCGCCGGGAATCGAAGCCCGGTCGAGCCCCTATCCACAGGACTACGTATCCAGCGTGCTGTCCACTCGGGTACCAGCGATACATTGTGTATGTGAGTGTGTGTGTGTTTAGAATTAGCACCATGTAATAGTAAAATATTAACTGGCATATGAAAAATACCCAACAGATATCCACAGAGTTTTGTAACGATTTTGGACAAATTCTCTGGTGAAGCTGGGAAGGAAATCTTCAATCGTTATGCAATGGGTGATTTGCAACAGTGAAATGATGAAAGGTTGGTGAATAGGAGACTGAGCGGTCTCTCAATTCCTTGCAGTTCTCTCATGACTGCAATTGATCACATCTGGAATAATAAGATGTATGATAGACATACTATCATATATGTTGTCAGTCAACAACAGGCGTTGTTGTCTGGACTGACTAATAACGTGTAGATGTAATTTCTGCATAAACTCTTGGATTACTAATTCAAGATAAGAGTAAAAGGGCACAGAGGAGTCATGATTTGTTTTTCTTCTCTCGATGTCCGTTGGGTCCAGTGACGTCCTGTTGAGACGTCGGTGTCACCTGGTGACCAGTGACGTCCTGTTGAGACGTCGGTGTCACCTGGTGACCAGTGACGTCCTGTTGAGACGTCGGTGTCACCTGGTGACCAGTTACGTCCTGCTGAGACGTCGGTGTCACCTGGTGACCAGTGACGTCCTGTTGAGACGTCAATGTCAGCTGGTGACCAGTGACGTCCTGTTGAGACGTCGGTGTCACCTGGTGAGCAGTGACGTCCTGTTGAGACGCCGGTGACCAGTGACGTCCTGTTGAGACGTCGGTGTCAGCCGGTGACCAGTGACGTCCTCTTGAGACGTCGGTGTCAGCTTGTGACCAGTGACGTCCTACTAAGACGTCGGTGTCAGCTGGTGACCAGTGACATCCTGCTGAGACGTCGGTGTCAGCTGGTGACCAGTGACGTCTTGTTGAGACGTCAATGTCAGCTGTCATGTTGAGACCAGTGATGTCATATTGAGGCGTCAATAAAACCTTCCCCAGATGCAACTCGCTCTTGCATGACACATAACCATCGTTATGTGCATACACTTTGCAACCACTTTGTTACCTTTGGTAACAAAGGTTGCATATAAAGCTAATATTCCCAAGTGACTTGGATAAAAGGTACAATTAAGGAAACATTCAAAGAAGAAGATCCCATTCTAGAAAGCACTTTAAGAAGCCCGTCACTTGTGTGGCACATAACAGAATATACCGTAAAGTAACCTGTAAAGTAATTAATTAACTTGTAAAGAAACAAGGAACAAACAATAGTAAAATCACTCATAATTTGTTCCACTTTGGTCCATCACCAGGCAACAAATGCTGAATCATGCAATAATTTTTACAGTTCCATGGCAACTACCCTCTCTAGCTTCTCTAGCAACAAACCTGAGAATAGGTTAGTCACCTTCTTCAACTCATAAGGCATCATATGACACTGCCTCTCCAGTGCTACGTTCCAGCACTCCATCCCTGTCTTCTTTATCTGATGCCTATTAACACTATACATGGCTGCTTAAGAATGTTTAAAATGTTTAAGTTAGGAATATACAAGTTTGTGACATAGGTGTGTGTTGCAATGTAACTATATTCCACGCAATGTTTTGGATCAGACAAGATATCGCCTGGCTTAGCTCTGACCTCACTCCGTCCGTCAATGGTTCACATTTCCCGTGACCACTGGTGACTAATTGGGATAATCTGTGGCATAGTGGATGGGCTTGTTCGCCTGCGAGTGATCTCGGCAAGCCACCTGCTGGACGGACCTCACCTAGTGTGTGTGCTCTCCTCCCGACCCATCCGCTGACTATGATCGTTCAAGCTGTGACTGACAACAATGACGCCTTTATTAATCATGATCCGTATTGTGTTATCAAACACAGTATTTCCTCGAATATAAATTAATACTAACGTACAGTATATAATAACAAGATTAAGGCAATTATCAGGAGAAAGCACTAAGCTATTACGACTATAAAGCATACACAATTAGGTAAAGTTGTGTGTATTTTGGATCCGATCGTAATTATTTATATTTGCAGTAGGTGAGTGAAGCATTTGGAGGTTTATTTAAACGCAGAGAGCGAAGCACTTTTCAAGAAGTGTTTTTCATTCAAGATCGTGGGATTTAGTGGCTGAATTGACGCGCCTTTCAACATTGTTTAAGAAGACGGTCTGCATGTACAGTGTTCAATGTTCATTTAAGGATTCGTCCCACTGAAGCACCGTAAGTTTCCCCAAATCAGTAAAAATAACAATAACAACACAGTAGGGAATACATTTGAAGACATGAGGGACCTAAGGCACTACAAGTAGACTTGGCTGATCGTGAAGAGTACTTGTTTACCGTCGAGTTTGGAGTGCTGCTTAGCTTAACATTGAAGCAGAGTTGCTTCAATCGAGTTTTGAAGCAGATGCCATGTTGGTGACGTGTGCGGCTCGTTTTGGTGCTAACAAGAGTTCAGTTTAACATAACCTGGACGAGCACGTGGAGAGGAAAGTAAGTAATTATCAAAAGAAGGCACCAAGCCGGGAAGGCAATGTAGCACCATAAAAAGTGAGGAATAATCATAAGATGCTAAATATCACTAAGAATGCCAATATGAAAACATAAAGGATTAAGGCGAACAATATCAACAGTATCCAATTCAGCAAGAACTCTATCGAGGGACAAGTGACCGCGAGGGACGGTCGGAAAGCATGACACATGCTCGTCCTAGAGGTCAGGACATTCAACAAGGATATGCACGACTGTAAGAGGGACAATGTAGTTTGGACAATAAGAAGCAGGGCGGCACTCCAATGTCTGTGAGTTAAGCATGTATGGCCAATACACAACCTTGCCAGAGCCGTTTCCTACCGCCGCTTAAGTGTGGTAGGAGGAGGGCCACAGGGACATACTACTCTTAAGAGTACGCAGTTTGTTAGTAGTAACCGAAGACCAACAAACCATGCCCAAGGGCAGGGATGGGGGAACGAATAACAGGGTAAAAGTCGGAATAAGGAAAACCTTTCTGGGAGATGGTACAGGAGCGGATAGCTTCTTTAGCAGCAGCGTCCGCACGCTCATTTAAAGAGACACCAATATGGCTGGGAACCCAGCAAAACTCTACCATCTTAAATCTACTGGAGATAAGAAACAGCCAATGTTGAAACTCGACTACCACCGGATGGACTGGATTAAAGAACTCCAGAGCCATGAGGGCACTGCAAGAGTCAACTACAACCACAAATGAGAATTGACAGCGAAAAAGCAGAAGACGAACAGCATAGAGAATGGCATAAAGTTCTACCATGAAGATGCTAGTCTCCGGAGGCAGGCGACACACACAGGTGTGGTCAAGAAAAATAACAGTTGCCTACATTGTCCGCAGACTTAGACCAATCAGTGAAGATGGAAATGGAGAGGGAGTGTGAAGAGAAGTGTTCAAGGAAAAGGCGTTTCAGAACTGTAGGAGGGGTAAAAGCTTTAGTGATGTGGGTCAGGGATTTACAAAATCTAGGAAGGGGGACCCTCCACGGGGGCAGGGACAGAACAACACGAGGAGAAATATTGTAATACTAACCGAAAGAGAATTTTGCATGCGAGACAACCGGACAGAAAGAGGAAGGTGGTGAAGGAGAACAGGAACTACAGGAGGGGTAAAAATCAAAGCTCGACATAATAGAGAGTGAGAGTGCTGTAAGGACCATGCAAGGTAGCGAAGACAGTAGTGATCACGGCGGTCCTGGAGAGACAGGAAGCCAGTGTCAACATACAAGCTGAGGGTAGGAGTCGAACAAAAGGCACCAGAGATGAGGCACAACTCAGTATGGTGCAAAGCATAAAGACGGCGAAGAGTAGAAAAAGAATCAGATGAGTAAGCAGGGCAACCATAATCGAGTTAAGACGGTGCATAAGAGGAATGTAAAGAGAGGAGTGTGCGCCTATCCGCTCCCCAAGAAGTATGGGACAAAACCGTAAGGAGGTTAAGGGCCTTAGAGCATTCAACTCGGAGGTAAGAGATAGGGGGTGACCAAGACAAACGAGTGTCAAAGATTAACCCCAAAAGCTTAGCAGAATTTTTTGTACAAAGGGGATGACCATAAAGCAACAAAGAGGGACGAAGAACGACTTGCTTCCAAGTAAAAGTCATAGCACAAGTTTTAGTCACATAGAACTTCAAGCCATGATTGATGGCCCAAGACGACACGGCATCAATCGCAAGTTGAAGCCACCGTTGAAGGAGAGGCTAAGCATCACCTTGACAGCAAAGAGTAAGATCGTCGACAGAGAATGGAGAAGATTCCAGAAGGAAGAGAGGAAAGAAGACCATTGAGGGCAACCAGAAAAAGAATAGTGCTCAGAACATTACGTTGGGGTACACCTTCATATTGCCAAAAAGAGGCAGAGAGAATGGCACTACGCCTCACTTTAAAAGAACAAAGAGAAAGGAAGCTTCAGAGGAAGAAAGAGAGATTACCACAAAGGCCAAAAAAATGAAGTTGGGACAGAATATGATATATCCAGGTGGTGTCGTAAGCCTTTTCCAGGTAAAAAAAAGACATTAACAACAGAGGTCTTCGCAGCAAAAACAGTACGAATATAGACCTCCAAGTTCACCAAGATATCAGTCGTGCTGCGGCACTTGCGAAAACCAAATTGAGAAGGGAGAGGTGGTGATATTGTTCCAGGAACTACATAAGACGAACATTGACCATACGTTCAAAGAGTTTGCTGACAACTCGCGAGGGCAATAGGGCGGATGTCCCGAGAGACCCCAGTTTCCAAATAGGGAGTACAATGGCATCGAGCCAGTCCTCAGGGAATGACGACGACTCCCAGATCCGTTTTTACAGATTCAGTAAAATTTGAGCATGGAAGATGACGAAGCATCTCATAATGAATGTCATCTGAGCCCGCTGTTGTACAACCACAGAGGGCAAGGGTTCAGAGAGAGAAGGGATTATTATAGGGAAGTCGGAAATAAGTGCAGAAATCTAAGGGATGAGATTCAAGAACGGACTTACGAAGAAGGAAGGATCGAGGAAGATGAGAACCAGAGCTAACAGTCGAAAAGTAGGAACCCAGTTTGGTTGTGACCATCACTGGGTCCGCCACAAGAGTACCACAGAGGTGATGGACTGGTGAGACCTCTGGAATGAACTTACGTGCTACCTTGCGGATTTTCTTCAAGATCTGCGGCAGAGGAGTATTGGACATAATGGTGGAAAAATAAGATTTCTAACTCTCACATTTAGCTGTACGGATGGTCCTACAGGCCATCGCACTCACCTTCTGAAACAAAATAAAAGAATCAACCGTGTGCCGGCGTCGGTGTTTCTTCCAGGCGGAACGCTTATAGCAGACAGCCCAAGCACAGTTCGCATTCCACCAGGGAACGCACTTCCGCGTGCTCTGGGAGGTAGAGCGAGGAATAGAACGGAGGGCAGCATCTAAGACAGTGTCATGAAAAAGGAGGAGGGCGTGGAGAGAGTAGCACAGAGGGTGAACAGGTTCTAGTCAACCTTGGCAAACTGCCATCTAGGGAAGGAGATGGGGGAGGGTGAAAAAAGAAAAGGGTAATAAGGATGGGGAAATGGTCACTAATGGAGGTCATCAAGAACCCACCACATGAAATCTAAGTAAAGAGACAAGCAGAGAGAAAGATCAAGACAGGAAAGGAGTGCGGGTTCAAATGTCCACATGAGTGGGGTCACCGGAATTCAAAAGAAACAGGGAAGAAGAGAGGACGAATGGTTCAAGTAGGCGGCCTCAGGTGTTTGTCAGAACATCACCCCAGAGGGTATGTCGACAACTGAAATCACTCAACAGGAGCACAGGCTCTGGCAATGAGTCCAGTAGGTGCTTCAGATCGGGAAGAGAAAGTGGGACATTTGGGGGGAGATAAATGTAACAAACTGTATACCATTTACTCACAGACATGGGCAGCAGAACATTGGATAGGTGATTGAAAAAAGTAGGGAGACAAAAGGAATATCAGTACGAATTAAGAGAGCAGTAGAGTTATGGGCTCTACTAAGGGATAACCACGAAAGTGACCAGGATGAGCACCAAGCATCGGCTGCTAGAGACAGATACAAAGTGGTGAAAACAGTCTAATCAAAAGTTGGAGTTCATGGAAGTTGGCATAAAATCTACGAATATTCCATTGAAGAACATTGTCAAAAAGAGAAAAGACAGCAACAGAGAACAATGAAGAATCAAAGGTAAAGAAGAACATGACACATTAAATAAGATTAGGATCAGGGTCAGCAAAATCAGGGTTAGTGGGCATGGGTAAACAGAGTAAGGATGAAGTGAAGGGAGTGGGAGGACAGACCAGAGGCGGATGGATGGGGTCTGAAGGAGGAGACAACTTAGAGTGGCGGTCAAGGACAGCAGGAAAAGTGGGGGTGCAGAAACCGAGGAGTGCACCTCAGGAAGAGTAGCAACCGAGAAGGAATCAGGGGCTGAAGAAACCTCCATAGCTGGGACAGGGGGGCCCAACAACCAAAATGGGAGGGGATGTAGCGATAGAGTCAGAGGTGGGGGTCGAGGAAGAAAGTGGTGCCTTCTAACCCACCAGGTAGAAGGAATGAGAGGAGACAGGCTTACGCTTCTCAGTCAAAGAGACAGGTGTTCCAACAACAACGTACTGGGCGAAGAGAAGGGAACTATCAAGGGAAAGTTGTTCTTCTCCATGTCTCAACAGAAGAAGAATGGGAGCGGACAACATGAAGATTGCTAGGTGGATGATGGACAACAGCCTGGACAGACAGGCGGCATGGAGGGCCAAGAGACTGGAGGGAGGGTGGGAAGAAGGATCAGGGGGGGGGGGGGGCGGGAGATGGGAAAGAAGACACAGGAGACATGGCAGACTGGGTAGTATTCTCCAGATGGAGAACCAAGAGGAGGACCTTTCGGGACAAAACGTAAAGGAAAGGAGGAGGAGGCGGTGGGCATGTCCGGGTCTAAGGTCTTGATACTGTTGTGAGACTGAGTAAGGTGGGAAGTACGAGGAGAGGTAGAATGCAACACGCGAGCATAAGATACACCAGTGAAAGGGTTGAGATGGCGGACTTTGCGTCTCGCCTCAGGAAAAGAATAACGATCCCAGTGTTTCATGTTGAGGACGGCTTCTTCAAGTTTGTAGTGTATACACACGCGGGAGAAGGTAGGATTACTGCAATTGAAGCAGCAAGCCTGGGGAGAAGAGCACTCTGTCTTAGAGTGACCTTCGTCCCCACACATGGGGCACAGAGACAGTACCTGTGCATTTAGGGGCACATGCCCGAACTTCCAGCACTTATTGCAAAATCTAGGAGAGGGAATGTTCTCCTGAACAGAGCATCTGGCACCAGCAAGAATTATAGAAGGTAGAAGGGTCCTACCATCAAAGGTAATTTTCACAACGGAGGGGTGATAGCGACGACAACGACGGGGGTCGAATGAACGTGTCCACCTGGAAGACAGAATTACCTTGGGCTTCAAGGATATATTGACTATCTTCGTGGCAGTCTTTTAGGTCGCTAACACCAGTTGCAACATGGTGCGGGAGGAGATCAGTGCGAACACTGGCATTTAACCAAGTGTTTTGGGAGACCCGAACAAGGGTCTCCCAATGCACGGTGTGTGCCTCTCCAAACACCCGGGCATCAAAACAGATGATGTCCAAAAGAATAATCAAGACTGGCAAAAGGTCGGCGAAATATGATAAGAAGGAGAAGAGGATGGGGGGGGGAGCCGAGAAAAATGAAACATAAGGAAAAGGAAAAGACTTCCAGCATAATTCGTGAAGCCAGCAGCAGGAGCATAAGGGTTCAAAGGGACAGAGAACTGTTCCATGGAGCATCACACACCGGCAGCCGCCCACCAAGCCCCCCTCACGGCAACAACCGGCTGGAAAGGGAGGGGATGGAGAGGGAAGATGGAGGACATTGGCAGAGAGGGGGAAATGGGGAGAAAAGTGGAGATGGGTAGAGGGGGAGGGAGAAACAGTGGAAGTGGAATGAGAGAGGGTGGAGATTGAGAGAGGAGAACGGGAAGGGGAGACTGAGTTCAAGGTGCAGGTGGGTATCCCTCTATAAGAGTTATAGATTAGTGAAATTGAGGAAGAGAAGGGAAACTGAAGAGAGGTAAGAGAGAGGGAAGAGGGTGGAAACATGGGGACGAAAGAAGAGAAAGACAGACTGACCCAGGCACCGCCTAGTACCCCATCTGGTATCTGAATAACTTGTATACAAATATTCTCACAATATTTTACATACTGTGGCGCAGCATTCTTTAAGAATGTCCTTATGCCTTGCACGAACCATATATAGCTCAATATTTATGGTGTTTATAATTCCATCCAGGTGTGAATTGGAACACCCCGAGTGTTTTGGAACGCCCCGAGTGTTTTGGAACGCCCGAGTGTTTTGGAACGCCCCGAGTGTTTTGGAACGCCCCGAGTGTTTTGGAACGCCCCGAGTGTTTTGGAACGCCCCGAGTGTTTGGAACGCCCCGAGTGTTTTGGAACGCCCCGAGTGTTTTGGAACGCCCCGAGTGTTTTGGAACGCCCCGAGTGTTTTGGAACGCCCCGAGTGTTTTGGAACGCCCCGAGTGTTTTGGAACGCCCCGAGTGTTTTGGAACGCCCCGAGTGTTTTGGAACGCCCCGAGTGTTTTGGAACGCCCCGAGTGTTTTGGAACGCCCCGAGTGTTTTGGAACGCCCCGAGTGTTTTGGAACGCCCCGAGTGTTTTGGAACGCCCCGAGTGTTTTGGAACGCCCCGAGTGTTTTGGAACGCCACGAGTGTTTTGGAACGCCCCGAGTGTTTTGGAACGCCCCGAGTGTTTTGGAACGCCCCGAGTGTTTTGGAACACCCCGAGTGTTTTGGAACACCCCGAGTGTTTTGGAACACCCCGAGTGTTTTGGAACACCCCGAGTGTTTTGGAACACCCCGAGTGTTTTGGAACACCCCGAGTGTTTTGGAACACCGCGAGTGTTTTGGAACACCGCGAGTGTTTTGGAACACCGCGAGTGTTTTGGACACCGCGAGTGTTTTGGAACACCGCGAGTGTTTTGGAACACCGCGAGTGTTTTTGGAACACCGCGAGTGTTTTGGAACACCGCGAGTGTTTTGGAACACCGCGAGTGTTTTGGAACACCGCGAGTGTTTTGGAACACCGCGAGTGTTTTGGAACACCGCGAGTGTTTTGGAACACCGCGAGTGTTTTGGAACACCGCGAGTGTTTTTGGAACACCGCGAGTGTTTTGGAACACCGCGAGTGTTTTGGAACACCGCGAGTGTTTTGGAACACCGCGAGTGTTTTTGGAACACCCGCGAGTGTGTGGAACACACCAGTTTTGGAACACCGCGAGTGTTTTGGAACACCGCGAGTGTTTTGGAACACCGCGAGTGTTTTGGAACACCCCCAGTGTTTTGGAACACCGCGAGTGTTGTTTTGGAACACCGCGAGTGTTTTGGAACACCCCGAGTGTTTTGGAACACCCCCGAGTGTTTTGGAACACCCCCAGTGTTTGGAACACCCCGAGTGTTTTGGAACACCCCGAGTGTTTTGGAACACCCCGAGTGTTTTGGAACACCGCGAGTGTTTTGGAACACCGCGAGTGTTTTGGAACACCCCGAGTGTTTTGGAACACCACGAGTGTTTTGGAACACCCCGAGTGTTTTGGAACACCCCGAGTGTTTTGGAACACACGAGTGTTTTGGAACACCCCGAGTGTTTTGGAACACCCCGAGTGTTTTGGAACACCACGAGTGTTTTGGAACACCACGAGTGTTTTGGAACACCCCGAGTGTTTTTGGAACACCCGAGTGTTTTGGAACACCACGAGTGTTTTGGAACACCACGAGTGTTTTGGAACACCACGAGTGTTTTGGAACACCACGAGTGTTTTGGAACACCACGAGTGTTTTGGAACACCACGAGTGTTTTGGAACACCACGAGTGTTTTGGAACACCACGAGTGTTTTGGAACACCCCGAGTGTTTTGGAACACCACGAGTGTTTTGGAACACCCCGAGTGTTGTGGAACACCACGAGTGTTGTGGAACACCACGAGTGTTTTGGAACACCACGAGTGTTGTGGAACACCACGAGTGTTTTGGAACACCACGAGTGTTGTGGAACACCAACGAGTGTTTTGGAACACCACGAGTGTTGTGGAACACCCCAAGTGTTGTGGAACACCCCGAGTGTTGTGGAACACCCCAAGTGTTGTGGAACACCCCGAGTGTTTTGGAACACCACGTGTTTGTTGTTGAACGGGACATTTTAGCAGGCTCGGCGAACTATTAAGAACCCGTTATGTACTTATTGACATTCTCTACTGTTTCTCAGCCCAATAGAAAAATAATTATAACCGAGTGTATTAACATGGAACCTTAACAGCGTTTTATAAAAAAATAATTAGATGTCTCTCTGACGAGTCTGTTATTGGTGACACACAGACACACATGCATTTAAATGGAATGCATTAGGAAGTGATGTGGTGGAGGCTGACTCCATACACTGTTTCAAGTCGTAGATATGATAGAGCCCAATAGGCTCAGGAACCTGTACACCTGTTGATTGACGGTTGAGAGGCGGGACCAAAGAGCCAGAGCTCAACCCCCGCAAACACAACTAAGGTGAGTACAACTAGGTGAGTACAGGGCCAGTGGCTGAAGGAACAGCGCTTGGATTTGTAATCCTAGGGTCCAGGATCGATCCCCGGCGATGGCGGAAAACAAATGGGTAGAGTTTCTTTCACCCTGATGCCCCCTGTTACCTAGCAGTAAAATAGGTACCTGGGAGTTAGACAGCTGTTACGGGCTGCTTCCTGTCTGCGTGAATGTGAATGTGTGTGTGTGTGTGTGGTGTGTGTGTGTGTGTGTGTGTGTGTGTGTGTGTGTGTGTTGTGTGTGTGTGTGTGTGTGTACAAAAAATGATTGACAGTTGAGAGGCGAGCCGAAGGAGCAGAGCTCAACCCCCGCAAGCACAACTAGGTGAATACAGACTAACACTGGTAGACATACGCAGACACCCACTGGTAGACAGATTGACAAGTAGACAGACAGAAAGACTGTCAAACACCGGAAGGAATTCTCTGGAAGACAGACATTCACCGGAAGACAGACTTACAGACATAGAAACTTACATCAGCCAGCGGAACAAAATATACGACTCGCTCGTACAGAAATATGCTTCCTTTTTTATTTTTTTTTTAAGACGACAGGTGGCCGGCTGGTGTTTTCGTTCAGCTGTAATATTCCTACACTCGCCTTCACTCACTCACTCTCACACTCGCTTCAGACTCACTCTTAAACACTTTCACACGTTCTTCCTCGCAATCACCTTCACTCTAACACCCACTCTTATCCTCCACATTCTATCATTAGCACTTTCTCACCTTCGTTTATCACACTCGTCCTCGTTGGCGCTTTATTTCACACTGACTGCTCATTCACACTCGTGTTAGCACTTACCCCGACGTTCTCATTAGTTTTCACACTCGTTATTGCTCACTCTTCCTCCCACGCAGTTACACAATCACTCTTATCCTCACAATATTACTCACCTTGATACCCCTCACACTAAACCTCACTCACATCCCCTTCAATTCCACTTGAGCCTCCCCTCCACCCCCCCCCCTTCTCTCACAGAATTTCCCTCTTTCTCAGGTGTCTCTCAGGTGAACTTTCTCATTTCCCTCCCTCATATACTCTGACTTTTTCCCATACTCTCTCCGCATTGTCCCTCACGCCTCCATACTCTCTCACTCCCACACTCCGCCTCTAGAGGTTGATGGACCTTAAGGCCAACATCACGTCAATATTTTTCATAACTATTTTTGTCAAACACTTAGAATCACACACCAAAAGGGTATAAATATGCAATTTATATATATATATATATATATATATAATATATATATTATATATATATTATAATATATATATATATATATATATATATATAAAATGGCTGAAAACTCCACACCCCAGAAGTGACTCGAACCCAGACCACCAGGAGCACAATGCAACTTGGGTACGTGGTACCTTAACCGCTTGACCATCAGTGACCGTACAAAAGACGATGGTGTTTTGATTTGATGAAATAACTATGCCCAA
>NC_091174.1:16383843-16403843 GCF_040958095.1 Procambarus clarkii
CCCCCCAGACCAAGCTACCTCCCCCCCGCCACTACCTCCCCCCACGACCAAGCTGCCTCCCCCCACGACCAAGCAACCTCCCCCACGACCAAGCTACCTCCCCCCCACGACCAAGCTATCTCCCCCCACGACGAAGCTGCCTCTCCCACGACCAAGCTACCTCCCCCCCACGACCAAGCTGCCTCTCCCCACGACCAAGCTACCTCCCCCCACGACCAAGCTGCCTCTCCCCACGACCAAGCTACCTCCCCCCCACGACCAAGCTGCCTCCCCCCCACGACCAAGCTACCTCCCCCACGACCAAGCTGCCCCACGACCAAGCTGCTTCCCCCCACGACCAAGCTGCCTCCCCCACGACCAAGCTGCCTCCCCCCCACGACCAAGCTGCCTCCCCCCCACGACCAAGCTGCCTCCCCCACGACCAAGCTGCCTCCCTCACGACCAAGCTGCCTCCCCCCACGACCAAGCTGCCTCCCCCCACGACCAAGCTGCCTCCCCCACGACCAAGCTGCCTCCCTCACGACCAAGCTGCCTCCCTCACGACCAAGCTGCCTCCCTCACGACCAAGCTGCCTCCCCCACGACCAAGCTGCCTCCCTCACGACCAAGCTGCCTCCCCCCCCCCCCCACGACCAAGCTGCCTCCCCCCCCACGACCAAGCTGCCTCCCCCCCCCACGACCAAGCTGCCTCCCCCCACGACCAAGCTGCCTCCCCCCCACGACCAAGCTGCCTCCCCTCACGACCAAGCTGCCTCCCCTCACGACCAAGCTGCCTCCCCCACGACCAAGCTGCCTCCCTCACGACCAAGCTGCCTCCCCCCCCACGACCAAGCTGCCTCCCCCACGACCAAGCTGCCTCCCCCCACGACCAAGCTGCCTCCCCCACGACCAAGCTGCCTCCTCCACGACCAAGCTGCCTCCCCCCACGACCAAGCTGCCTCCCCCCACGACCAAGCTGCCTCCCCCCCACGACCAAGCTGCCTCCCCCCCACGACCAAGCTGCCTCCCCCCACGACCAAGCTGCCTCCCCCCACGACCAAGCTGCCTCCCCCCACGACCAAGCTGCCTCCCCACGACCAAGCTGCCTTCCCCCACGACTAAACTGTTTTTGTTGATCAGGATGGGCCGTCATGCTAGGATCGAAAATTGGAGACATTTTACGAAAAATTTTTTTTAATTCATATGAAGTGATTTCTTGAACGTCTCTCAGTATCTTTTCCCATGAAGTTTCAAAACACAGTTCCAACCATTAACTGCACGTCAGACATGAAGCTTTTGCCATATTGTGTCAGACTTGACGCTATGTGTTGTCCTCCACATAAGTCATGATTCTGTTGCCATATTGTGTCCTCAGACTTGACGCTATGTGTTGTCCTCCACATAAGTCATAATTCTGTTGCCACACTGTGTCCTCCACACCATCCATGACGCTCGCACCATATCTGATTCATTCTTCCAAATGTTCCCTCATTCACCAGCATCCCAGTCGCTGTTATATCTAAGAGTAACGTTAGTTTAACGTTATCTTTAACGTGGATAAAGTTTATTGCGTTGATTCAACGTTACTTTTAACGTGGATATAGTTTATTGCGTTGATTCAACGTTACTTTTAACGTGGATATAGTTTATTGCGTTGATTCAACGTTACTTTTAACGTGGATAAAGTTGATTGCGTTGATTCAACTTTAATTTTAACTTGAATATAGTTTATAACGTTCAACGTTTTCTAGCGTTCAACGTCAACGTAATTCAACGTTTTCATCAACTGGGGTCTTGGTTGTCGTTTCATTCACCAATATTCTGTACACGACAACAAACTGTCAATCGACAATCAGGAACGGCCATCGGACCATTGTGTGAAAGCCAGTTGACATTTACGGGTGCCTGGCGGACACTCAGAGTACACCCATTCTCGTTCACTGGAAATGGGGAAGAGCTAAAACCAGAGTTACACAGCTACCTTCAGTTTGAGAGGCCTAGACTATGGGTACTCTAATGGAAACAAACTAGCTGCCTTTTAATTGGAGACTTTCGGCGCCGTGGTAAGGGGAGGGGGGGACCTGCTGCATGGGTAACAGCTTCTCCTCCGTATCAACCTACCCTGGCTTTGCGCCATGGAGACGTCTCTCCAGGGGCCAGATTCACGAAAGCACTTACGAACGTGTACATCTTTCATCAATCTTTGACGGCTGTGGTTACATTTATTAAACAGTTTACACGCATGAAAACTTGCCAATCAACTGTTGTTATTGTTATAAACAGCCTCCTGGTGCTTCGGAGCTCATTAACTGTTTAATAATTGTAAACAAAGCCGCCAAAGATTGAGGAAAGATGTACAGGTTCGTAAGTGCTTGCGTAAGTGTTTTCGTGAATCTGGCCTCAGACCAACAACCAGAACGCAATTCCATAGTGTCTCGAGACTGATGGATGCTTTCTATCCAAGCCAGCATTGACAGGAGAGGTCACGGACAAGCGTGGATGATCAAACCAGTTTTGGGAAGGGTGGTGGATGGGGTGGGGGATAATCTCCTTCTTAATGAAGGAGACCACTACCACATTATGGGACATTTACCATACAATTATTTCATTACCATTCTATGAGCTTATTTCTATAGTATGAGCCTCATACCATACAACTATTCCACTAAGATACTATAAGCTTACTACCACACAAATAGTCTACTACCATGCTATGAGTCTACTGTACTACCATACAAATAGTCCACTACCAAACTACGGTCCCCACTACCAAACTACGACCCCACTACCAAACTACGACCCCCCCTACCAAACTACGACCCCCACTACGAAACTACGACCCCCACTACCAAGCTACGACCCCCACTACGAAACTACGACCCCCACTACCAAGCTACGACCCCCACTACCGAGCTACGACCCCCCACTACCAAGCTACGACCCCTTCTACCAAGCTACGACCCCCACTACCAAACTACGACCCGCCACTACCAAACTATGGCCCCCACTACCAAACTACGACCCCCACTACCAAACTACGACCCCCTACCATACTACGACCCCCCTACCATACTACGACCCCCACTACTAAACTACGACTCCCACTACCAAATTACCCCCCCCCACTACCATATTACGACCCCTACTACCATATTACGACCCCCACTACTAAACTACGACTCCCACTACCAAATTACCCCCCCCACTACCAAACTACGACCCCTCCCTACCAAACTACGACCCCACTACCAAACTACGACCCCCCCTTACCATACTACAACCCCCACTACCAAACTACGACCCTTACTACCAAACTACGACCCCCACTACCAAACTACGACCCCTATTACAGAACTACGACCCCCACTACCATTCTACGACCCCCCACTACCATACTACGACCCCCACTACCAAACTACGACCCACACTTCCAAACTACGACCCCCACTACCATTCTACGACCCCCCCCCCACTACCATACTACGACCCCCACTACCAAACTACGACCCACACTACCAAACTACGACCCACACTACCAAACTACGACCCCCACTACCAAACTACGACCCCCATTACAGAACTACGACCCCCATTACAGAACTACGACCCCCACTACCATACTACGACCCCCACTACCAAACTACGACCCCCACTACCATACTACGACCCCCACTACCATACTACGACCCCCACTACCAAACTACGACCCTCACTACCATACTACGACCCCCCACTAACAAACTACGACCTCCACTACCAAACTACGACCCTCACTACCAAACTACGACCTCCATTACCATACTACAACCCCCACTACCATACTACGACCCCCCACTACCATGCTACGACCCCCACTACCATACTACGACCCCTCCCCCCCCACTACCAAATAATAGCCCACTTTTAATATCATGACCCTAAAAGAGGTGACCTGTGACAAAGAGAAGTATTGAGTTCCGTGCTACAATTTGAATGTAAATTGCTTGTTTAAGTGATAAAAACTCAATGTTTAAAAAAAAAAATGAACAAAAAATCAACTGAGTTTGTGTTAATATGACCATCTGTGGGCCTCTAGATGGGCATATTGGGTCGAACGATTTGTAATTAAAATATTTTGTTGTTTTTCTAATTGTAGGGGGATTGGGGGGATGGGGGTGAATGGAGGACTGGCTTATCAGACGATTATCAGACTGGATTATCAGATTGGCTACGCAGACGATTGACTGTTCAGCAGCCCGCACCTTCAACTGTTGGCAACTCAGTCCGTCCTCCAAAGGCTTCACAACGTCAAGGGAAGGGAACTATCAGGTGAAAGCGCCAAGCCATTACGACTATATAGCACTGGGAAGGGGGGTAAGGATATAAGGATTTGGTATGGGACGGAAGGTAAGGAATGGTGCCCAACCACTTGGACAGTCGGGGATTGAACACCGACCTGCATGGTGTAAGACCGTCGGTCTATCGTCCGGTCCAAGTGGTTGGACTTACCAACGTCAAGAAAACGATCAATTTAAAGTGCCCTTTTCCTAACCTTCAACCTGTCATCTTACAAATTACGTCTGAATTTGGCCGTTTACCCGTATGGCCGAAAATGGACGTAATTTCAAAATAAAAAAAAAAATTAAAATAAATTTTAGATTTGTGCTTTCTAAAACAGTGAGTTAAGGGTTTTCTGGTAGGTTAGGAGGGCAGGAAATTCTAAAGTTTCAAAAGTCATGAAAAAAGTTAATTGAAAGTTTCCTCTCCTAACATTACCGAATAAGCCGAAGGACTCAAACAGAAAACGGGACAGTACATCACTTTCATGAGCCGATTTCATTTCAAATTTCGTCCATTTTTGGCCATAGCGCGCATATAAGCGAAAAGCGACGTTATTTTTAAGAAAACGGGTTGACCAGAGGACCCAAAACAGAAAACGGGATAATACGTCACCTTCGCGAGCCACTTCCATTTTCTAGTACGACAATTTTTGGCCTTATGTAACGCATGCAATCGAAATTCGACGTTCTTTGTAGGACAAGTTGGGCTACTAGGTGAACAGATGTATCAGGGTTTAAGGATACCCCTGGAAACACAAACCGAAACTGTCTATTTTCCGCTTGTTACAACTTGTAATAAAGTTGTTACATCTTGGCTTAACGTGTTTATGACACAGAACGTTGTTACAACTTGCTATATTGGTTGTTATAACTGGTTAGGTGTTAAAACTTGTTCGAACGTTGAACCAACGTCGTAGTTTCGGTGTGTGTTTGGCGGGACACGTCCAAAGATCCTGTAAGAGAATCGAACCTGTGAGGCTGACAGCCGACTGCGCTGCAAGGGATGGGAAGGGAACCATCAGGAGAAAGCGCCAAGGCCGGGAGCCGGTCGGCCGAGCGGACAGCACGCTGGACTTGTGATCCTGGGTTCGATCCCAGGGGCCGGCGAGAAACATTGGGCAGAGTTTCTTTCACCCTATGCCCCTGTTACCTAGCAGTAAAATAGGTACCTGGGTGTTAGTCAGCTGTCACGGGCTGCTTCCTGGGGTTGGAGGCCTGGTCGAGGACCGGGCCGCGGGGACACTAAAAAGCCCCAAAATCATCTCAAGATAACCTCAAGATAAGGCATTATGACTATGGAGCACTTGGAAGGGATCAAGATAAGTCTCCTGATGGTTACCATACCTTTGGCCAGCTTCTCCCGTCATGTCTTCTCCCGCTCTCATGGTCTGTGCGCGCCAGCCTGTCATGTCATATCTGATGTGACACTGTACCAGCAGTTCTGTGCTTGGTCTGTGGACTGTCTGTGTCAGTCACTGGAGGAGATTTATCGGAGCTTTGCATTCTTCTTTCGAGCTTATGTGGTCCACTTCTTCTATTAAAAAGATTCTCAAAATATTGTGTCTGAGTCTTTTTATCTCTGCTGTTACGGCTTTACCGATCAAAATGAACATTAAACAATCTCAATATTGAAACACTTGCACATAATTATTAGATTTTTGCGTATGTCAACTAAAAGATGAAAACAATATACCGAGGAGTCAATGGCATTTCAGAAATTGTCATTTGCTCTTATTTAAAAAAAAAAATATGAAATTTGACGTTTCGTATCTTTATTATGATAAAGTGACGACCTTCAGCAGGTCACCTTCCCACAGTCTCTATTGAAATTTGTAAACGTATATTTAACCCAAAGAGCAGTTATGTTATAAAATAATCAGTTTAGTGTGTGATTTGTATAAGATGCACGTTTTTAGGTTTTTGAAAACGTTTCTCTGTTGCTTTTATACTTCCTGCTGCTTGGAACGATAGTTTAGAGCATTGGTGGGGCATTTATTGCCATCAATACCCTAGCTACTTAGAATGCCGGGTTTTGAGCATTTGTGGAGCATTTCTGTGCTTGAATAACCCCCGACTGCTTAAAAGATTAGTCTGAATAGCCATTAGTGGAGTATTCCTATCTTCAAATAAACGGTTTTCCTATGCTATAATAAACTTCAGGTAATACGTCAAAGAGTAGCTGGCCAAGTTATCACTTGTGTTTGGATGGAGGAGTAGCTGAGGTAGTGAGTGGGACTAGTTTTTTTTATTACTATTATTTTCTACCACAGACGAGGCCACACATTTACAATGCTAACCAGCATATATACATTTTCTTCTGTCCTCCATGGACAGGATTAGAGATGTGTTAAACATACAGTTCAGGGATTTAGTGGTGGAGCAGCCAGCAGATGCTGCTTCTCTCTCATCTGAGATGCCGAAATATGCGTTCTAATCCTACGGATGCTCAGGATTAATCCTCTAAATCCTCCGGATTGACTAGTTATAAAGCAAAATCGTATATATTTTTTATTAATATTATGTGGTATTGGATCATTGATGTGCTCACGGTAATGTGTTCTGCCAAGTTTGTGTGTTGTTCAGTTCGTGTAGTTTTTCCCTCTCTGGCGCAACCAAACGAAAGGTTTGGGTTGTCTGGCCACATTCTGGTCCAGCTGGTTCCCACCGCGGCGAGACTTTCCCTTATCTTTTCGCCTCTTTGAGTTGCTTAACGCTCGGTGTGCTTCCCAGACTGCAGGCTCAAGTGTGCCTCACGGGGCTCGGCGCTCCTGTGCTATACACCTGCTACACACCCGTCTTTCAGAGCTGGTGTTATATATATATATATCCCTTTCCTTCTCTTCTACCTGCGTCTCCTACTCATTTTCCATCCTTCACCACCTCCTTTCTCTCTTTTTAATCCTTCAAGTTCTTCTTCGCTTCCTCCTTTTCCTCCGCCACCTTCTACCTCTTTTCGTGAGTCTTTATAATATTCCTTTCATCATCCTCTTTTTCCTCCTCCTCCTTCCTTCAACATTGCAATGTCACCTGACAAGGAGCAGATTCTCACGGTGGTATCTCCTTGCCCTGCTTACTACCCCCTACCCCCTGCCTCCCAGCGTGTCAAAGCGGGTCCTTCACTTCTTCATCTGGTTCAATACTGGTACACTACTTGTTACATTTCTAGTACAATACTGGTATACTTCTCGTTCACTTTTCCCTTGTATCTCTCTTCGACGATGGTTGGGGCAGCTGAGCCCTAACCCCAACATCATCATGCCTCGCTGAGGTGGTCTGGGAGGGTGGTGATGTGTGGGGGAGAGTGCATGGGATGTGGGAGCATGGACTGGGATATGGGGGGGGGTAGTATGTGGCAATATGTTGGAGCATGATGTGTGGTGTGCGAGAATGTGGAGGGGGGGGGTTGGCAGTATGGTGTGTGGGGGGAGGGAAGGAGAGAGGACTATATTTAGGGTTGTTGTTGTTTAAGATTCGCTACCCGGAACAAGACGTTCGAGGTAGCACGGGCTATAGTGAGCCCGTGGTGGATAATATTTAGGGACTTCGTACGAGGGGAGCGTGAGGTAGTGTGATCTTTGAGCTGTGTGTGTATGTGTATGAGGGGAATTCTAGCTAACAGAGCGTCAACAGTCACTAGTATGTTTCCAGTATGTATACTAGTCACTACAGTTTGTATACATGTCACTAGTATATAGTCTGGACAACCGAGATCACCATCAAGAATATATCCCGCCTAAGGACGAAGAAACCGGTATATATCAGGATAATAAGTATACGTAATCCACTCCGATATATAAGATATAGCCGAGGTTACCGAGAATATAGCCGGCTGGATGGACCGGCTAAGCATCCTGTCAGGTGAAGTGTGTCGTCTTGTCAGGTGTGTCGCCGTGTCAGGTGTGTCGCCGTGTAAGGTGTGTCGCCGTGTCAGGTGTGTCGCCGTGTCAGGTGTGTCGCCGTGTCAGGTGTGTCGCCGTGTCAGGTGTGTCGCCGTGTCAGGTGTGTCGCCGTGTCAGGTGTGTGGTCTGCAGTCGGGCTTGGATTGGTGTTGGGGTGAAGGTGTGCCAACCTGTGCGGGGATATGAAGGCTTCCTCAACAGCTTACTGACCAGCCACAAAATATACTTTAGTCCCGAGCATTAGTCCAGGACTAAAGAAAACTCGCAGTGTAATAATATATATATATATATATATATATATATATATATATGTCGTACCTAGTAGCCAGAACTCACTTCTCAGCCTACTATTCAAGGCCCGATTTGCCTAATAAGCCAAGTTTTCCTGAATTAATATATTTACTATAATTTTTTTCTTATGAAATGATAAAGCTACCCTTTTCACTATGTATGAGGTCAATTTTTTTTTATTGGAGTTAAAATTAACGTAGATATATGACCGAACCTAACCAACCCTACCTAACCTAACCTAACCTATATATATAGGTAAGGTTAGGTTAGGTAGCCAAAAAAAGCTAGGTTAGGTTAGGTTAGGTAGGTTAGGTAGACGAAAAAACATTAATTCATGAAAACTTGGCTTAATAGGCAAATCGGGCCTTGCATAGTAGGCTGAGAAGTGAGTTCTGGCTACTAGGTACGACATATATATATATATATATATAACTTTAGAACACTTTCCCACCAGGAGACTCGAACCCTAGCCAGCACAGAAGCCTTCCAGCAACTGGCATAACAGGTACGCCTTAACCCGCTCCACCACCCGCTCAGACCCTTAAAAGAGATGGTAATTTCGGAGTATTTAAATACACCAAAGATCACCACCTCCCAAGAGCACTAGAGCAAGTGAGGGGTCATTTAGACGTTAATTTCATCAAGTCCCTGTTAATATGGGAAGACACAGTGTCTATGCTTAAGGCACAACTCTCCTAAACACGAGAGTGAAGTATAGAACTTTAGAACACTTTCCCACCAGGAGACTCGAACCCTAGCCAGCACAGAAGCCTTCCAGCAACTGGCATAACAGGTACGCCTTAACCCGCTCCACCACCCGCTCAGACCCTTAAAAGAGATGGTAATTTCGGAGTATTTAAATACAACAAAGATCACCACCTCCCAAGAGCACTAGAGCAAGTGAGTGGTCATTTAGACGTTAATTTCATCAAGTCCCTGTTAATATGGGAAGACACAGTGTCTATGCTTAAGGCACAACTCTCCTAAACACGAGAGTGAAGTATAGAACTTTAGAACACTTTCCCACCAGGAGACTCGAACCCTAGCCAGCACAGAAGCCTTCCAGCAACTGGCATAACAGGTACGCCTTAACCCGCTCCACCACCCGCTCAGACCCTTAAAAGAGATGGTAATTTCGGAGTATTTAAATACACCAAAGATCACCACCTCCCAAGAGCACTAGAGCAAGTGAGGGGTCATTTAGACGTTAATTTCATCAAGTCCCTGTTAATATGGGAAGACACAGTGTCTATGCTTAAGGCACAACTCTCCTAAACACGAGAGTGAAGTATAGAACTTTAGAACACTTTCCCACCAGGAGACTCGAACCCTAGTCAGCACAGAAGCCTTCCAGCAACTGGCATAACAGGTACGCCTTAACCCGCTCCACCACCCGCTCAGACCCTTAAAAGAGATGGTAATTTCGGAGTATTTAAATACAACAAAGATCACCACCTCCCAAGAGCACTAGAGCAAGTGAGGGGTCATTTAGACGTTAATTTCATCAAGTCCCTGTTAATATGGGAAGACACAGTGTCTATGCTTAAGGCACAACTCTCCTAAACACGAGAGTGAAGTATAGAACTTTAGAACACTTTCCCACCAGGAGACTCGAACCCTAGCCAGCACAGAAGCCTTCCAGCAACTGGCATAACAGGTACGCCTTAACCCGCTCCACCACCCGCTCAGACCCTTAAAAGAGATGGTAATTTCGGAGTATTTAAATACACCAAAGATCACCACCTCCCAAGAGCACTAGAGCAAGTGAGGGGTCATTTAGACGTTAATTTCATCAAGTCCCTGTTAATATGGGAAGACACAGTGTCTATGCTTAAGGCACAACTCTCCTAAACACGAGAGTGAAGTATAGAACTTTAGAACACTTTCCCACCAGGAGACTCGAACCCTAGCCAGCACAGAAGCCTTCCAGCAACTGGCATAACAGGTACGCCTTAACCCGCTCCACCACGTCTATTAACGTCTAAATGACCCCTCACTTGCTCTAGTGCTCTTGGGAGGTGGTGATCTTTGGTGTATTTAAATACTCCGAAATTACCATCTCTTTTAAGGGTCTGAGCGGGTGGTGGAGCGGGTTAAGGCGTACCTGTTATGCCAGTTGCTGGAAGGCTTCTGTGCTGGCTAGGGTTCGAGTCTCCTGGTGGGAAAGTGTTCTAAAGTTCTATACTTCACTCTCGTGTTTAGGAGAGTTGTGCCTTAAGCATAGACACTGTGTCTTCCCATATTAACAGGGACTTGATGAAATTAACGTCTAAATGACCCCTCACTTGCTCTAGTGCTCTTGGGAGGTGGTGATCTTTGGTGTATTTAAATACTCCGAAATTACCATCTCTTTTAAGGGTCTGAGCGGGTGGTGGAGCGGGTTAAGGCGTACCTGTTATGCCAGTTGCTGGAAGGCTTCTGTGCTGGCTAGGGTTCGAGTCTCCTGGTGGGAAAGTGTTCTAAAGTTCTATACTTCACTCTCGTGTTTAGGAGAGTTGTGCCTTATATATATATATATATATATATATATATATATATATATATATATATATATATATATATATATATATATATATATATATATGACAATGTCAGACCACGGAGGAAAATGAAACAGGAATTTCCTTAAGTACTTTCGTATATTAAATACATCTTCAGAAGGAATATACATTCATTCCTTCTGAAGATGTATTTAATATACGAAAGTACTTAAGGAAATTCCTGTTTCATTTTCCTCCGTGGTCTGACATTGTCACATTCTTAATCACGTGTTTATTTTCGTGATATACACACACGCATATATATATATATATATATATATATATATATATATATATATATATATATATATATATATATATATACACACACCAAGTAGTAGAATAAACCTCTTAATGTATATATTCCTTTGTAGTGTAGTAGGTAAAACAACTCGAGTTAATATATTTTTGAGTACCACACACACACACTAGGAGTTGACATCACACCAAACCTGTCTCCTGAAGCCCACATAAAACAATTACATCTGCAGCATATGCGAGGCTGGCTATCATCAGAACAGCCTTCAGGAACCTGTGTAAGGAACCATTCAGAACCTTGTATACCACATATGTAAGACCAAACCTAGAGTATGCGGACCCAGCATGGAGCCCGTACCTTGTTAAGCACAAGACGAAGCTTGACAAAGTTCAGAGGTATGCCACTAGACTAGTCCCAGAACTAAGAGGCATGAGTTACGATGAAAGGCCGCGGGATATTCATCTCACGACACTGGAAGACACAAGAGTAAGGAGAGACATGATCACTACCTACAAAAATCTCAGGGAAATTGACAGGGTTGATAAGGATAAACTGTTTACCACGGGCGGTACGCGAACAAGGGAACACAGGTGGAAACTGAGTACCCAAATGAGCCACAGGGACGTTAGAAAGAACTTTTTCTGTGTCATAGTAGTTAACAGGTGGAATGCATTAGGCAGTGATGTGGTGGAGGCTGACTCCATACACAGTTTCAAATGTAGATATGATTGACCCCCAATAGGCTCAGGAATCTGTACACCAGTTGATTGACAGTTGAGAGGCGGGACCAAAGAGCCAAAGCTCAACCTCCGCAAACACAAATAGGTGAGTACAAGTGAGTACACACACACACACACACACACACACACACACACACACACACACACACACACACACGTCCTCCAGCATGAGACAAGTGCTCTACCGACTGGGCCACGAGCTAGCCACAACAAGGAAGGATTCCAGAGGCACCACACCGCTGCCCAAACTAAAACTTGAAGCCTTCCCGGGGCTGCCACTTGAGCACAAAAGAATAAGGCGATCCACACCCCGAGTCATACAAACTGTCAACCCCAACATCAAATAACAAAGTGTCAACACCGTGTATAGTAACATTTCATTCGCCATATTGGTTGAGGCAATAGGTGCCTCAAACACGACCTCCAGCATGCAGAGCCGCGTGTTCGAGGCACCTATTGCCCTGGTGAATAAATAAATAAATAAATAAATAAATAAATAAATATATAATATATATATAATATATATATATAATATAAAATATATATATATATATATATATATATATATATATATATATATATATATATATATATATATATATATATATATATATATATGTATGTGTGTGTGAGAAAGCTGCATGAACGCGCAAGCTATATATCACTAAGAACTCTTTGACCCGGCCAGGATTCGAACCCATGCCATCCAGGATCACCCCTAAACGTACAGAGTACCGTGACCACCGCACCAATGATCGTCTCGATCATTGGTGCGGTGGTCACGGTACTGTGTACGTTTAGGGGTGATCCTGGACGCCATGGGTTCGAATCCTGGCCGGATCAAAGAGTTCTTAGTGATATATATATATATATATATATATATATATATATATATATATATATATATATATATATATATATATAAATTTAAATTTGTTTATTATTTCTGTAGTGTTTAGAAATAATAAAGGTCAACATGCATGTATTTTTTACATATAATACTCTTCTCTGAATAATGAAAAATGCTCAATGGTGAGAGGAAGGTTTACCGAAGCATTGGACTCCAAGCAGCTGTTGAGGCTGACCCGACAGTTAGTAGGGAACTATGACGGAAGTTTTGCTGGTTCAAAGGGCTTGAAAAGTTGGCTTGACATTATGTTACGCAAAGTAGGTGAGCATGGCGTGGGTTGTGGGGGAAAATGGAGGTGGGATGCGTGAGTATAGGGAGAAGGTTTGAGCATATGGTTGAGAATAGGGTGGGGTATGAACAAAGGGAGGCAGAGGGCAAGACACTCAGACATGGTCTGAGCGTGGGATAGGAATGTGAACATAGGGTGGTGTGAGTGATCATGGGTCATATAAACGCGCGCATATGGAATGAGTCATGAGAATGAAATGGGGGATTCATCCTGCTATACCACATTCATTCCAGCTCGTCTCTTATAGGCGATGGAGTCACCGTGTGTCGAGGGAGGAATGCGGGTTTGAGTGTGCCTAGATAGCTCCTCATTCCCCCCTTCTCTTCATTCCTTCTTTCATTTTTTAACTCCTGCAACCTTCCTATCTCTCTCTCGCTAAAAAACAATTCCCTAAACGGTGTAATGAAGGCGGCTCTTGTCACACAGGGGGAGGTCTCGGTATACGACGAGGAGGGCAGCTTCGAGTGCCTGCCATGCGCTGAGGGCTGCGAGACGTGCGTCGACGACAGCCCCTGCGTCGTCACCCTCCACTGGGTGATGCGCACTGCCATCCTCACCCTGGCCGTCTTCAACATTGTCAGCCTCCCGGTCATCGTCGTCTTCACCTGGAAGTACAGCAACCTCAAGGTAAGGTTGACAACCTTCCTGTCACTTTCTTTCCCAGCCGTCACTTTCCTGCCGCAGTGCTGGCTGGCGTCTCACAAGGGAGTGATTTCCACACCAGAACACCCTTCTCCATCATCTGGCCTGGCTGGCAATGTTATCTCTGTGTATCTTTGTGTTTTAATCCATATTTATCACGGAATATTGATCATAATTAGTTTTTGAAGTCATGTGAACTGTTGAATGTGTCATTTGTTCTTAGAAAAGGCTCAGGAATTTGCCGTAAGAATTTTCTCATGTTAGTGATTTTCTCATGCTGTTAGGGATTTTTTTATGCTGTTAGGCCTTATTAAACTCTCAAAAACAGTTCATCTAACTCGCTAATAACCAGTGAAACGAGGCAGTTGGATACGAAAGTCACAATCCTGTATTATCCAAGTAAGCCGTACCACATTCAGAGAACACCTGATCAACCAGACTGTGACTCGTACGTCAGGCTGCGAGTAGGCGCATCGAACAGCCTGGTTGATCAGATCAGCAACGAGGAGGCCTGGTCAGAGACCGGGCCGAAGGGAACGTTGATCCTCGGAATCATCAACACGTAAACAGGTAGTCCTTCACTGGTCAAGGGAGCTGTTGCTTCTTGTATGCAGTTCCCAATTAACACTGGGGTGGAAAACTCTGCAGACTCCATTATCAGTTGTCAAGGGTGAGACACTTGAACACTTACACTCCCGGTAATACTTTGCTAGTGTGTATAAGTGGTAATAATTGGCTAATAGGTGTTAATACTTAGCTAGTGTGTGTAAGGGGTAATACTCGGCTAGTAAGTGGTAATACTAGGCTAGTGTATAAGTGGTAATACTTAGCTAGTGTATAAGTGGTAATACTTGGCTAGTAAGTGGTAATACTTGGCTAGTGTATAAAGCTGTAATAGTTGTTAATCAAGTGGTAGAGACCTAATGACCAAGAATAAAGTTTCCTATGTTATTTATCCTCAGTAATGAAGATAAATAAAGTGAACTGTTGCAGGTTATCAATAAAGTTAGTAAAGTCAACTGTTGTACGTTATCAATAAAGCTGGTAAAGTCAACTGTTGTACGTCAGTTTGCCAACTTAATAACTAGCTCAACGGACAGGAATATTAATATACTGTACCATATTCCATGTTATATACCCGAGGTGCATCTGTAATAATAGTATCAATAAGACAAACACACATCTGCAAGAATATAGCTTTGAGATATACACACATATATATATATATATATATATATCACGAAAATAAACACGTGATTAAGAATGTGACAATGTCAGACCACGGAGGAAAAATGAAACTGTTGAAAATGAAAAATGAAAATCACTAACATTTATTGTATATATTTACTTCTTTATGTTATAATTACCTATATATTATGCTTGTATGTCTGCTGTATCAGATGGGCCATTGGGCTACATCGGATGTGCCAATTGGGTGCATCTGATGGGCCAATGGGCCGTCTGCGTTGTCCAAGTATTGTACCTCACCTTACTTCACCACTCCTTCCTGCCTATTTATACCCATCACTCGATCTGTAAAATGACCTTCTGAAGATGTATTTAATATACGAAAGTACTTAAGGAAATTTCCTGTTTCATTTTTCCTCCGTGGTCTGACATTGTCATATATATATATATATATATTATATACCGAAAATAGTCACAAGCTCTGTCGGTTATTGGTTTTAAAACACAGACGACTTTCCAATACGTTTGTACAGCCTGTGGCCGATTGGTTACGGTACTGGTCACGCCGAGAGGCATGCAGGCCCTGGCTGACCGGGTTCGAATCCTTCAGGGGTAAAGAGTTTTCTGATCCATGTTTGCTTGGGGAACATTCAAGCTTGACACACATATACACACAATATATATATATATATATATATATATATATATATATATATATATATATATATATATATATAAAATATATATAAATATATATATATATATATATATATATATATATATATATAAAATATATAAAATATATAAAATATATATATATATATATATATATATATATATATATATATATATATATATATATATATATATAGAAAAAAATTTAGTTTTATATATATGCGACCTTTTGTTCCATCGAACAAAAGGTCTTAGTCGACATGAACTTGAAACCGGCCATATACTGCAGGTATGTTGACGACATTTTTACACAGGTACCCGATGTTAGACATCTGCAGGAGCTGAAGGAGGCATTTGAGCAGAATTCTGTGTTGCGTTTCACTTACGAGATGGAGAAGGATGGGAAGCTGCCCTTTCTAGATGTAACAGTCATGGAAAGGAGCGGAGGTTTCCACACTGCAGTCTACACTAAGGAAACATAGGAATGTGCTTCAATGCCAACAGTGACTGCCCAGGCAGATACAAGAGGAGTGTTGTTAACGCTTATGTCGACCGTGCTCTCAGCCACAGCTCAGGATGGGAGGAAGTCGATGAAGAACTCTGTAGGGTAAGGCAGGTCCTAGTCAACAACGGCTTCTCCAATGGTTTCGTTGAAGACATCATAAGAAGGAAGGTGAAACGCCATGCAACCTCTGAAGAGACAACTAACCCAACACCTGTACCCCCTATTAGACTATTTTACAGGAACTTCTTTTCCACAGCTCATAAAACGGAGGAAAGGGTCCTGAAAGATATTGTTAATAGGAATGTTATCCCTACAGACAAAAATCAGAAGATACAATTGACGATTGACTATAAAACCAAGAAAACGGCCAACCTACTCATGAGAAACTCTCCAGACACAAAGCAGAACGCTTTAAAAGAGACCAACATCGTCTATGCCTTCAAATGTCCTCTTGGGGACTGTAAGCCTCAAAGAACTCAGTATATAGGCAAGACAACAACATCTCTTTCCAGGCGATTAACGATGCATAAGCAACAGGGCTCCATTAAGGAATATATAATCTCTTCCCACAACCAGACCATCACCAGAGAAGTCTTAACAAAAAACACAGAAATCATCGATAGATACAGCGATAGAAGGTGGCTTGATATCTGCGAGGCACTACACATCATGAAGTCAACACCAGCAATCAACAGCCAATTAATGCACAACTATATTCTACCCACTTCAAGACTCCGCACCAATATAGAAGCATCAAGAAATATGAGCCAATAGGCCCTTTGCAGTTACTTCCATTCTTCCCTTTAAACTTACCCAATATTATACCCATTGTTTCGTGTTCTGTCTTGTGTTTTGACCTCATCCAAAACTGTTCTAACATATCACCTCACCCAAATGCAGGTATATAAAATTAAAGCCATTTAAATTATAGCATAGTATGACTCTGTTTAGTGTTTGCAGGTTATAGTTGTGTGTGTGTAAACTAAAGTCTTTGAAAATGAAATAAGTTATTACGAAACGCGTTCAAGTGTCGCGTCAGACTAGAAATAAAAATGAATTTAGGAGAATTGATTTTCAATTACCATCGACAGTGAAAAGAAACATAAGAAATATTGAGAAAATTCGTGTTAGAATTATTAATCTTACTTTTTCGGTCATATTTATTAATATATGTTTACAAGAAAGACTGCTACCTACGGCCCGCCTCCCAACTGTCAATCAGTCAACTGTTACAAACTACTAACTAATGTTAGTAGTTAGTAACTACTAACAACCCACACCCCCAGGAAGCAGCCCATAGCAGCTGTCTAACTCCTGGTACCTATTTACTGCTAGGTAACAGGGACATCAGGGTGAAAGGAACTCTGCCCATTTGTTTCCGCCATGGCCCGATCGATCCCGGGTCCCTAGATCTACGCATCCAGAGCGCTGTCCACTCAGCCACTACGCGCCCCAGCCACTAGATATATGTGTGTGTGTGTGTGTGTGTGTGTGTGTGTGTGTGCGCGTGCGCGTGCGCGTGTGCGTGTGCGTGTGCGTGTGCGTGCGTGTGTCTGTGTGTGAGGGGGGGGGGGCTTCATCCCGGCCCACTCCAGGATGCAGGCACACAACAATTGCCTTACTCCTGGGTACCTATTTACTGCTAGGTGAACAGACACATTAGCTGAACGAAAACGTGCCCAACCATCTTTCTCCCGGCCAGGAATCAAACCCGCGATACCCAAGTGAGAGTCGAGAACGAAGCCATTTAGTTTAGATTGTTTCTTTAGGGAATAATTTCTATCCCATAAAGATACCTTTTTTGAGAACATTTAAGAGTATTTTAATTTATTTTATTTTAATGTTTTTTGAATCATGGTGGAGCATTACCATTTATCAGGAGTGAGAAAGACATTACATTTCCATGACGAACGTTTCTTATCTAATCTCTCATCAGGCAGGAAGCAAATTGGACACCCATTTAATTACGTGTGAATCAAAATGGATGCCTATTTAGTTATGTAGAAGAAAATGGGACGTCCATTTTGGAGGTGTTCTAAGTTCCACTGTCATTGCTCTCGATCAGTTTACTCATATAACGGTGCTTGGTACTCTACGACATTTAACAAGTAACTGCAGTCGTCACTAGAAAGACATTGTTCATTATAGGTAGTTAATTTCAACAACAGTTACACCGGTGATTGTCTCCACGGCTACCTGGTCGGGTGGACCCGACCAGGTGGGTCCGACCAGGTGGGTCCGACCAGGTGGGCTCGACCAGGGCCCACCTGGTCGGCCGGGTGGCCCCTGGTCGGGTGGCCCACCTGGCCGACCAGGTGGCCCCGACCAGGTGGCCCCGACCAGGTGGCCCCGACCAGGTGGCTGTCTCGCCCAGCACCGTGAGCACCTCTGAGTACCGAGGATCTAGTGCAGATTATATATCCATTATGGAATAAACATTGGTGGTGGAGCTCCACAGTGGCCCGGGGAGGCTTAGGGAGCAGCACACTTGGAGTAGAGGGGTTTTATTTGTTTTGCTCAATTACCTTTATATACATGCATACGTAATCCAAATGTCGCGTCAGGTAAGGAGAGCTTCCACCCAACAAGTACTAGGTTGATGTTGTTATAGATTCAGCTACTCGGAACAAGGTCCAAGTAGCACGGGCTATGGTGAGCCCGTAACTTATCTGGCACAGAAGCGGTGAGTAAGTACCAGGCTAAACTACTGCACTGTAGTGACTGGAGACAGGAACGAGAGGGTCGCCCTTATCCATCGCTTGTATGGTCACTGTGGTAGGGTGGCATGCTCCCTAGCCGCAGCTTATTTTCCCCATCACGGTGTTGTGTCTGTAATATGCATGAATTCTGCCATGGGAGCGGAATTCCTCTGTGTACTTCCGGGAAGGTATGAGCGATACTGTTGTAGAAATAATGTATTGCCTCTAACTTCTTCTAGGGGCCAATAATATCAGTGTTTTCTTCTATGACAGAATCCTCGAGGTCTGAGAATTTGTTTCGTTTGCTGTATGTGTTGAAATAGAAACCTTTCAAATATTTAAAATTTAACCTTTTAGAATTAAAGAAGTCTTTGTGATCAGGGATTTTCAGCTCTGATAAATATCGAAGACCAGACAAAGAATGCCTTCTTTGTGTTGATGAGGAGATGGAAGGTCTTGTGTCTCAAATTACACACAATATACATGAGATTACCAGACAAAAACAAACCTCTCACCTCTCATTGAGTTTATATACTAAAAATTTCACACGTAAGAAGCTCATCAATAAGTATATTGTAGCTGCATAATTTGATACTTTCTGGATGACCCGTAATCTTATTATAAAGAAGCTGTGTTCTGCTACATTTTAATGAATCAAAAACTAACATTCTTGTTTTTTCTTATAAATAAAATTTATGTGGGGATGCTTGGAGATTTTTATCTACAAGTGCGGTCCAGAGAACTATTTTTTTTTTTGAGAACACAGTTTTAGTGGATGGCACTTCACCACAGACGTGTATCGTTAACCGACTGGTGCGGGGAAATGTCTGAACTGTTCTGACACATGTAAGACGAGTGCACATGGAGGGGGACGCAGGTGGTGCCTGCTCTTCTTGGCAGCTCTTGCACCGTGAACTCAAACGTATCCGTCAATTAATTGTGAATTACGATTGCAATAATACCGACGACCCGAGCCTCCTGAAGCCTCCAGAGCCTGGGCCGCACGAGTCCCAGGAGGTAGACGGCCCGGTCCCTCACCTACGGGTTCCAGACAGAGATCGTCACA
>NC_091174.1:16416343-16448843 GCF_040958095.1 Procambarus clarkii
CGAGCTTCACAGCAGTCTCATGTGCGGTACTGTATCAAAGGCTTTTTGGCAGTCCAGAAATATGCAGTCTGCCCAACCATCTCTGTCCTGTCTTATCCTCGTTATTTTATCATAGAATTGCAGAAGGTTTGTTAGGCACGATTTCCCTGTCCAGAACCCATGTTGATGTTTGTTCACAAACCTAATGTTCTCCAGGTGTGCAACCAGTCGCAGCCTAATTATTCTTTCCAGTATTTTACAGGGGGATGCTTGTCAGTGATACAGGTCTGTAGTTAAGTGCCTCCTCCCAATCTCCTTTCTTGAAGATCGGCACGACATTTGCCTTCTTCCAGCAACTGGGCAATTCTCCTGACATAAGTGACTCATTAAAGATCATTGCCAGAGGCACGCTGAGGGCCTGTGCTGCTTCTTTTAGTATCCACGGTGATACTTTGTCTGGTCCAACTGCTTTAGTTGCATCTAGAGTTGTCAACTGTTTCATTACCTCCTCTGCTGTCACCTCTATATCTGATAGTCTTTCATCTAGGGTAACCCCTTCCAACAATGGGAGCTGCTCAGGCTCGGTAGTGAACACTCCATGGAAACTGGCATTCAGTGCCTCGCAGATTTCCTTGTCACTTTCAGTATATGCCCCCTCTGTCTTCCTTAGTCTTGTCACTTGGTCGTTCACCGACATTTTTCTTCTTATATGACTGTGTAGTAACTTAGGTTGTTTTTCGCTTTGATTGCAATATCGTTCTCATAGTCCCTTTCCGATGTTCGTCTTATGTTAATGTAATCGTTCCTAGCTCTGTTGTATCTGCTTCTGTTGTCCTCTGTTCTTTGTCTTCTGTACTTCCTCCACTCCCGTCTGCTGGCCATTTTTGCTTCCTGACACTGTCTATTAAACAATGGGTTATTATATTCCTTCTTATTTTTTCCCTTTACCGTTGGTATAAATCTCTCTTCGGCCTCCTGGCATTTCTGTATGACTAGGTCCATCATATCTTGGACTGTTTTTCCTCTAATTTCTTCCTCCCACTGCACTTCACCCAGATAGTCCCTTATCCTCATATAGTCCCCTTTCCTGTAGTCAGCTCTCCTTTCCCAGATCTCTTGTCCCATGGTCATAAGTTTGAATTCCATCATGTAGTCAAAGACTAGGACACAATGATCACTGGCCCCTAGAGGTATTTCATGCTCTAAATTCTCGATATCTTCTACGTTCTGGGTGAAAATCAGGTCTAATAGGCTCGGTGCATCTCCTCCTCTTTCCCTTGTGTCTTCCTTCACATGTTGTGTCAGGAAATTCCTGTCTATAACATCTACTAATTTTGCTCCCCACGTTTCGTCCCCTCCATGGGGATTCCTTGATTCCCAATTTATCTCTCCATGATTTAGGTCCCCCATGATCAGCAGCTTCGCTCTCATTCTGTGGGCTAGTGTTGCTGCCTTCTGCAGTTCATCTATACATGCTTTGTTGTTGTCATCATACTCCTGCCTGGGTCTTCTACTGTTTGGTGGGGGATTGTAGATTACCAGGATCACAGTCTTCCTCCCATCTACTGTCAGAGTTCCATGTATGAAGCTTGTGCACTCATTGGTAACTCGATTTCCCAGGTCTTCAAACTTCCATTTCCGCTTTATTAGGAGTGCTACTCCCCCTCCCTGTCTCTGTGTCCTCTCTTTTCGTATCACCTGGTACCCTTCAGGAAAGATTGCATCTGAGATCATGTCATTAATTTTAGTTTCCACAATTGCAACTATGTCAGGATCTGCTTCACTCACTCTTTCTTTTATCTCTTCTGCTTTATTAGATACCCCATCAGCATTGGTGTACCAAACCTTGAGATTCTTCATGGAAACTCTTGTACCAGAGTTCTCCCTTTCTCTGGGGGTCTGGGGGGATCTGGGGGATGTCTGGGGGTGACTGGGGGCAGAGGGGATCTGGGGGATCTGGGGGGTGTCTGGGGGATGACTGGGGGCGGGGAGGGTCCGGGGGATGTCCGGGGGGATCCGGGGGGATCCGGGGGGTGTCTGGGGGGGTCCGGGGGGTGTATGGGGGGTGAAAGAGTTCAGGAGGGGGGTGTTCAGAAAGAGTGCTTGGGGGGCTACTGGGGGCTGGGCTTCTAGGAAGGTAGGTAGGAGGGTCTGTGTGTATATGTGTGTGTGTGTGTGTGTGTGTGTGTGTGTGTGTGTGTGTGTGTGTGTGTGTAAGTGCGAGTACTCACCTAGTTGTATTCACCTATTTGTACTTGCGGGGGTTGAGCTCTGGCTCTTTGGTCCCTCCTCTCAACTGTGTGCGCGCGCGCGTGTGTGTATTAAGATAGGTAGTCAAAGCATTTAACCAAATTGGAAGCGGTGTTAGAGCGAAAACCATCGTTGGGATGAGAACGTAACTGTGGCACGCTTTTCCCTATTGCCCTGTGGACACCCCCTGACCCCGGACATGTTGGGCATGAACCTCACAGCAATCAGGGTGCAAAGTGCAATTACACACACACACACACACACACACACACACACACACACACACACACACACAGTGTCTGTCAGTCCCTCGAATTGCCAGCATAAAAAATAAAGCTCCCCAGGCCAGTGCAGGTTGGGGTTAGCCGCAACTCCTCAACGATCAGTTCATTACCAGACCAATAGAGAACTCAGAGTGAATGACTGATGGGTTCTAAAGTCTACCAATCAGGCTCAAAATTTGCTATCACTCCAAAAAAATAGACTTAACCACTTGGGCTGGACGGTAGACGGACGGTCTCGCTTCATGCAGGTCGGCGTTCAATTCCCGACCGTCCAAGCGGTTGGGCACCATTCCTTCCCCCCGTCCCATCCCAAATCCTAATCCTGACCCCTTCCCAGTGATTTATTGTCTAATGGCTTGGTTCTTTCCCCTGATAGTTCCCTTCCCTTCTGAAAAAAATGATAATTAGGAAGGGAAATGGAAGGGAACTATCAGGAGAAAGCGCCAAATCACTACAACAGTAAGGCACTTGGATGGGATCAGGATAAGGATTATGAGGAAATGCTGACACGCATGAGGCAGTATGTGCAGTTGAGATTTGATAAGCGTCCTGGGACAGGACTCATCAAGCATGTTGCGCAACCATTTGCGAAACCTATTCATCTTTCCTCGGGCAGGGCGACATGAGCAGTTTATGAGCTCGGGACACAACCAGGTTGGTTATAAGATTAATAACTTCGGGTTGTGAGATTCAGACGTTCATAAACTCTTTATTAAATTGTAAACAACGCTGCCATGATTGTTGAGAGATGTACAGGTTTCGTAAGTGGATGCGTTAAGGCTTGATTAATTCAGATGAATGTTTGATTAATCCATATCAATGTTTGATTAATCCATATCAATGCTTGATTAATCCCGATCAATGCTTGATCAATCCAGATCAATGTTTAATTAATCCAGATCAAAGGTTAATTAATCCAGATCAATGCTTGATATAATCCAGATCCAAGACGGGCTAAAACGTGTTCAGTT
This sequence comes from Procambarus clarkii, assembly GCF_040958095.1. Taxonomy (NCBI): domain Eukaryota; kingdom Metazoa; phylum Arthropoda; class Malacostraca; order Decapoda; family Cambaridae; genus Procambarus; species Procambarus clarkii. Next base: position 16,419,828 of record NC_091174.1, read on the forward strand.
TTCTTCGTATACGAACGAGTTGTGTTCTCTGCCACATTATTATCACTTATTCTCTAGTCATTCATTCTCTAAATGAAATTTAAACACACTGTAATTGTCTTAAAATATTTGATATAAAATTAAAAGTTAAAAAGATTCTTGGTTCACGTTTTCTGTGGGTCCGTGTTAAGGACGTCCAGTGTTGCCAGGGGCTGTTGACAGCCGGCCAATCATAATTACAGGCTGATGGAGGGAGAGTTCCTGTTGGTCCACACACCTAAAAGTCTGGAACAATAGAATTTTTTTTCAAGTAGAATTTCTTTCTTTCTCGATAATTCAACCCACAAATGAGACAAACAAATTAAGCCAAATTGTGTCAAATTGATTTTGTATAATTGAAAATGATGACGGAAATATCAACAAAAAAGATAATAAATAGTTACTGACTTCGGACAGTAGTTGACTTTCTCATTTGTGCCATCCTGAGACTAGGAGAGATGAGAGATGTTTCCATATATATAGTTTAGCCTTTCTTGTGTGTAATTTAATTGGGAAATTATATAAAAAGATCTGTGTGTGTGTGTGTGTGTGTGTGTGTGTGTGAGTGAGTGAGTGAGTGAGTGAGTGAGTGAGTGAGTGAGTGAGTGAGAGAGAGAGAGAGAGAGAGAGAGAGAGAGAGAGAGAGAGAGAGAGAGAGAGAGCGTGTGTATTTATGTGTACTTATCTGTAAGTATGAAAGTTGAATTTCAGCTCTTGGTTCCCTCATCTCGAGGGTTAATGGATAGGTCTTCACGTTGGCGAGTTCCTAGAGTTCTGGTGCATTTAGAATTATGCCCGTAACACAGCTACGATCACTGATTTGTCACTGTGGATCTTGCAACAATGATCACCGGTCTGTCAATGTCGATCTTGAAGCTTTGATCAAGGATCTGCGAACCTTCACATTTTGTGTGTAACTTCCCTAGTGAGCATGTCTTGAATAGCTCTAAAAAATGTTGTCTGCTCAGAAACCAAAAAGCAAAACCGATTATGATGCTGTGAATCTCATCCTGAGACGCTCAGGATTGGAGATTGATCCAGTCTGAGAACATGGTTCAAGGATCCGACTCATGCATCTTGGATACTGAGTAAAACATGCTTAAAGATAGAGTGTAGCCACTGAAACTTCAACGTAGTCATTTTCTAGTGCACTGTTTCTTAATGACAGAAGATCAACCTATAGAATCCATTCATTCCTAAAGATGGTTTACGCATCTATGAGTCTGGTTCGCCGGTGGATTGAGATAACTCCGTTCCGGAAAACCCTCATGGCATACTAACAAAGGGAAAATTGTCCTTGGACCTAATGCAGCTCTGGGTAGCTCGAGCAGAACGCCTACACTCCCATCTAGGTAAGCATTTCGTAGTGGGATAGTAGCTATCCCATCCAGGCTAGATCTATCGTAGTGAGACGGTACCTATCCAGTCCACGCAATTCATCTGCATGCTGAACAGAAGTGTAAACAGATGTGGACTAAGTGCATGTTGTCCCTGACAGAGAATCCTGCTCGAGCTGTCAGATCTGACAGAGAATCCGGCTCGAGCTGTCAGATCTGACAGAGAATCCGGCTCGAGCTGGCAGATCTGACAGAGAATCCGGCTCGAGCTGGCAGATCTGCAGTTAAGCTTACTAACCGCCGCATCGCCCAGGCATTTAAGTTCTATTAGATTTTCCCCATTTCGTTTTAGTGCCTCATTCGTTGGAGGAGTTTCACGTGTATCCGGTTTTCAGTGGAGCGCATAACAGTCTACGGCTGGTTTATGTGGTGTACAGTCTACGGCTGGTTTATGTGGTGTACAGTCTACGGCCGGTTTACGAGGTGTACAGTCTACGGCCGGTTTACGAGGTGTACAGTCTACGGCCGGTTTACGAGGTGTACAGTCTACGGCTGGCTTATGTGGTGTACAGTTGCTTGGAGTGTTTTATATTTTGGAGTTTTCTATATAAATACTTACTGTAGGACCAGCATGGGTAACAGACCCATAAACTATTACCCAGTCTAAATATACAGAGTATCGACTGCGATACCTTGCCTACACTCAGACCCAGACCTCGCCTTACAGCAGCGAATAACGACATCACTAACTGCTTCACCCAACACACCGCCTTACCCAGTGTTTAATTGGCATCCATTCCAATTATTCCCCTATTTTTTTGTACCTATGTGATTACTCCACCTTTCCCTCCCAAACAACTTCAGAGCTTTCACTTGTGTATTTTAAGGGCTATATAGCCTCCCGGCTTGGTGCCTTCTTTGACAATTACTTGTGTATTTTAAAATAAATTTGCACCTTGCATATTCATTCCTTCCTTGAAGATGCTCCGGAGTGAAACGAAACGTTGGAGACAAATATATACCCTTCAATAATAGTTTCATTACCATGAATTTCGGTAATTTAATCGCTCATCTAAATCCGGAGAGTAAGAAAATAGTTAAACGCATAGAAAGCTTACACTAGTAGATCAACAACGCCAGCAATGTGGTCATATTTAACCAAATATGCTTAATATATGGTTAGATTCCTTATTATTAAAAGTTTATGCAGCTGTTATGTTATGAGAAGACATACATGTTGCCCTCGACCTTATCACTGCTCCCAATTGGTTACAGGTTCGATTCCAGGGCAATACGAGACGTTGGGGCTCGGTGGTACAGTTGAGTTTGTTTTCGACTTACAATCGGGAATCCAGGATTCGAATCGCAGGCAGGAAAGAAATTACTGGGCACCTTTTCTATTCACTTAAATGCCTCTATTCACCTAGCAGTAAAAAGGTACCCGCGGAGTCATTCAGCTGTTGTAGCTCGCATTACTAAGTTTTAGTAAATCTTAAGTTATAAGGATCTCAATAAGACTAAGAGGGTGCCTGTCCCCGTCAAAGGAAAACCAATATCGGTGTGAATAAAGGCCACAAAGGCCATAAAGGCCACAAAGGCCATAAAGGCCACAAAGGCCACATATCGTTCTCTAGTACGTAATATTATGGAACTCTCAGTTTAATCACGTCCCTTATAACTTCATTCAAATGTGTTCCTTCAGCCGTAATCAATTTGTTCCAATTAAAGCTATCGAAAATTACAACTATAAATTACTGCCCCTGGACAATTTTCAGCACAAATACGCTTTTGAGCGACAGTTATATTGTGAACTTTGCGGGCTCACCATAGCCCGTGCTACTTGGAACTTTTTGTTCCAGGTAGCGAATCTTTAACAACAAGTTATATTGACGGTTGACCGATATCCCGGCAAATATTTGACAACGGCGACAGATCCGGAATGCTGGCAGGTTGAGCGCTTCCTCTCGAGGGAGGCCAATAGGTCTTGTTATCCAGAAACAACAGTGATATCTTCTTCAACAACAGCGGCACCATCACTACCACCACAACAGCTGCACCGTCGCTACCACCACAACAGCTGTACCGTCGCTACCACCACAACAGCTGTACCGTCGCTACCACCACAACAGCTGTACCGTCGCTACCACCACAACAACTACACCATCACTACCACCACAACAGCTGTGCCGTCGCTACCACCACAACAGCTGTACCATCACTACCACCACAACAGCTACACCATCACTACCACCACAACAGCTGTACCGTCGCTACCACCACAACAGCTGCACCATCACTACCACCACAACAGCTGTACCGTCGCTACCACCACAACAGCTGCACAATCGCTACCACCACAACAGCTGTACCGTCGCTACCACCACAACAGCTGTACCGTCGCTACCACCACAACAGCTGCACCATCACTACCACCACAACAGCTGTACCGTCGCTACCACCACAACAGCTGCACCATTACTACCACCACAACAGCTGCACCATCACTACCACCACAACAGCTGTACCGTCGCTACCACCACAACAGCTGCACAATCGCTACCACCACAACAGCTGTACCATCACTACCACCACAACAGCTGTACCGTCGCTACCACCACAACAGCTGTACCATCACTACCACCACAACAGCTGTACCGTCGCTACCACCACAACAGCTGCACCATCACTACCACCACAACAGCTGTACCGTCGCTACCACCACAACAGCTGCACCATCACTACCACCACAACAGCTACACCATCACTACCACCACAACAGCTGTACCGTCGCTACCACCACAACAGCTGTACCGTCGCTACCACCACAACAGCTGTACCGTCGCTACCACCACAACAGCTGCACCGTCGCTACCACCACAACAGCTGCACCATCACTACCACCACAACAGCTGCACCATCACTACCACCACAACAGCTGTACCGTCGCTACCACCACAACAGCTCCACCATCACTACCACCACAACAGCTGCACCATCACTACCACCACAACAGCTGTATCGTCACTACCACCACAACAGCTGTACCGTCGCTACCACCACAACAGCTGCACCGTCGCTACCACCACAACAGCTGCACTGTCACTACCACCACAACAGCTGCACCGTCACTACCACCACAACAGCTGTACCGTCGCTACCACCACAACAGCTGCACCGTCGCTACCACCACAACAGCTGCACCATCACTACCACCACAACAGCTGCACCATCACTACCACCACAACAGCTGTACCGTCGCTACCACCACAACAGCTGCACAATCGCTACCACCACAACAGCTGCACCATCACTACCACCACAACAGCTGCACCATCATTACCACCACAACAGCTGCACCATCACTACCATCACAACAGCTGCACCATCTCTACCACCACAACAGCTGCACCATCACTACCACCACAACAGCTGCACCATCATTACCACCACAACAGCTGCACCATCACTACCACCACAACAGCTGCACCATCACTACCACCACAACAGCTGCACCATCACTACCACCACAACAGCTGCACCATCACTACCACCACAACAGCTGTACCATCACTATCACCAAAAGCCTGGTTGACCAGTCCAGCAACGAGGAGGCGTGGTCGATGATCGGGCCGCGGGGTCGCTAAGCCCCGAAATCGCCTCAAGGTAACCTTAAGGAGTTACCATGTACTTGTCAAAATTAGTAGACGAGGCAAAGGTGTAAAAACAAACAACGGCAGAAAATTACAAAAGGATCTTGACAAACTTCAGAAGTAGGAAAACAAATGGTTGTTAGAATTCAATCACATCAAGTGTAAGATAATGAAGAGGAGAACGGGTGAAAGGAGACCAGGAGTTAACTACACAATAAGACGAAGGTGACGATAGAAATCATGAAGATAAAAAGATTTAGGAGTGGATATAATTCCAAAACTAACACCTGAGCCACACATGAAGAAGATAGCATCGGCAGCATATGAGACGCTGGCAAATATATGAACATCATTTACAATCCAAGCCGAGGCTCCTTCAAGGCAACCTGCACAACATTCGTCAGACCAAAACTGGAATATGCAGCACCGGTTTGGAATCAACACCTGTTGAAGCAAAAACTAAAATGGAAAAACTATTAGGGTTCGCATCAAAATTGGTGCCAGAGCTAAGACGGTTGAGCCATAGGACAGTCTACTTGTAATATATCTTACTGAACTACATCTCACAACCCAAGGGGCTATAAGAGACAAAGGAGATATGATCACAACATACAAGATACTGAAGGAAATAGACAAAGTGGACAAGCACAACCTCTTTAAAGTGAGAGAAATAAGAACAAGAGACAAGTGGAAGCTGCAAACGCAAATGAGTGGAAGAAATGCAAGGAAACACTAGTACTCAGTCAGGTGGTAAAAAACGAAATGCACCTAAAAAAGAAGTTGTTAAAGCCACCTCTACACTCAACTTTAACATCAGATTGGATAAAAAAATTGAACGACAGAATAGTTCAATTAAAACGCAAAAGTAACAACAGGGCTATTAGCAATGGCACAGACGACCACATCTCAGTTCCTCGTGGTCACTGATAGGTAAGTTCAGATAGGTTATTACCACCACAGCCTCACACTGCACCACCACCACCACCACCACAGCCTCACACTGCACCACCACCACCACAACAGCCTCACACTGCACCACCACCACCACAGCCTCACACTGCACCACCACAGCCTCACACTGCACCACCACCACCACAGCCTCACACTGCACCACCACCACCACCACCACCACAGCCTCACACTGCACCACCACCACCACCACCACAGCCTCACACTGCACCACCACCACCACCACCAACCAGCCCCATACTGCACCACCACCACCACCACCACAGCCTCACACTGCACCACCACCACCACCACCACAGCCTCACACTGCACCACCACCACCACCACAGCCTCACACTGCACCACCACCACCACAGCCTCACACTGCAGCACCACCACCACCACCACCACAGCCTCACACTGCACCACCACCACCACAGCCTCACACTGCATCACCACCACAGCCTCACACTGCATCACCACCACCACCACCACAGCCTCACACTGCACCACCACCACAGCCTCACACTGCACCACCACCACCACAGCCTCACACTGCACCACCACCACCACCACAGCCTCACACTGCACCACCACCACCACCACCACCACAGCCTCACACTGCACCACCACCACCACCACCACCACCACCACCACCACAGCCTCACACTGCACCACCACCACCACCACCACCACAGCCTCACACTGCACCACCACCACCACCACAGCCTCACACTGCACCACCACCACCACAGCCTCACACTGCACCACCACCACCACAGCCTCACACTGCACCACCACCACCACCACCACAGCCTCACACTGCACCACCACCACAGCCTCACACTGCACCACCACCACCACCACCACCACAGCCTCACACTGCACCACCACCACCACCACAGCCTCACACTGCACCACCACCACCACAGCCTCACACTGCACCACCACCACCACAGCCTCACACTGCACCACCACCACAGCCTCACACTGCACCACCACCACAGCCTCACACTGCACCACCACCACCACCACCACAGCCTCACACTGCACCACCACCACCACCACAGCCTCACACTGCACCACCACCACCACAGCCTCACACTGCACCACAACCACCTCAGCCTCACACTGCACCACCACCACCACAGCCTCACACTGCACCACCACCAACCAGCCTCACACTGCACCACCACCACCACCACAGCCTCACACTGCACCACCACCACCACCACAGCCTCACACTGCACCACCACCACCAACCAGCCTCATACTGCCCCACCACCACCACCACAGCCTCACACTGCACCACCACCACCACAGCCTCACACTGCACCACCACCAACCAGCCTCACACTGCACCACCACCACCACCACAGCCTCACACTGCACCACCACCACCACAGCCTCACACTGCACCACCACCACCACAGCCTCACACTGCACCACCACCACCAACCAGCCTCATACTGCCCCACCACCACCACCACAGCCTCACACTGCACCACCACCACCACCACCACAGCCTCACACTGCACCACCACCACCACCACCACAGCCTCACACTGCACCACCACCACCACCACCAACCAGCCCCACACTGCACCACCACCACCACCACCACAGCCTCACACTGCACCACCACCACCACCACCACAGCCTCACACTGCACCACCACCACCACCACCACAGCCTCACACTGCACCACCACCACCACCACAGCCTCACACTGCACCACCACCACCACCACCACCACAGCCTCACACTGCACCACCACCACAGCCTCACACTGCACCACCACCACCACCACAGCCTCACACTGCACCACCACCACCACCACCACAGCCTCACACTGCACCACCACCACCACCACCACAGCCTCACACTGCACCAACACCACCACCACCAACCAGCCCCACACTGCACCACCACCACCACCACCACAGCCTCACACTGCACCACCACCACCACCACCACAGCCTCACACTGCACCACCACCACCACCACCACAGCCTCACATTGCACCACCACCACCACCACAGCCTCACACTGCACCACCACCACCACCACCACCACAGCCTCACACTGCACCACCACCACAGCCTCACACTGCACCACCACCACCACCACAGCCTCACACTGTACCACCACCACCACCACAGCCTCACACTGCACCACCACCACAGCCTCACACTGCACCACCACCACCACAGCCCCACACTGCACCACCACCACCACCACCACCACAGCCCCACACTGCACCACCACCACCACCACCACAGCCTCACACTGCACCACCACCACCACCACCACAGCCTCACACTGCACCACCACCACCACCACCACAGCCTCACACTGCACCACCACCACCACCACCACCACCACAGCCTCACACTGCACCACCACCACCACCACAGCCTCACACTGCACCACCACCACCACCACAGCCTCACACTGCACCACCACCACCACCACAGCCTCACACTGCACCACCACAGCCTCACACTGCACCACCACAGCCTCACACTGCACCACCACCACCACCACAGCCTCACACTGCACCACCACCACCACAGCCTCACACTGCACCACAACCACCTCAGCCTCACACTGCACCACCACCACCACAGCCTCACACTGCACCACCACCAACCAGCCTCACACTGCACCACCACCACCACCACAGCCTCACACTGCACCACCACCACCAACCAGCCTCATACTGCCCCACCACCACCACCACAGCCTCACACTGCACCACCACCACCACAGCCTCACACTGCACCACCACCAACCAGCCTCACACTGCACCACCACCACCACCACAGCCTCACACTGCACCACCACCACCACAGCCTCACACTGCACCACCACCACCACAGCCTCACACTGCACCACCACCACCAACCAGCCTCATACTGCCCCACCACCACCACCACAGCCTCACACTGCACCACCACCACCACAGCCTCACACTGCACCACCACCACCACCACAGCCTCACACTGCACCACCACCACCACAGCCTCACACTGCACCACCACCACCACCACCACAGCCTCACACTGCACCACCGGTATATATTGTATCCGCTACTCTCCTCAACTTCATATTTGTTCCAATCCTCAAAACTCAGTGGAAAAAAGCATTTTGTGCAGCTCTAATTTAATATTAATTGAATATTGAACTCCCCAATACTAGAAATGGAATTTTGAAACTGTTTAATAATTTGAATGGCCCTTTGTACTTATTTCAATATAAATATACTATTGGGGTACCCAGCGTGACGCGGGTCCGTCTGCCTGACTCCCCCCCCCCCTCTCTTTATATACTACTTTATATATACTTTATGTATATATATCTACCTATATATCTCTACCTATGTCTGTCTATCTAGCTATGCCTTAGTTCCATCCTCCCCCCAATTAAAGACACTGAAAGAAATATATGGGTTTCAGCTGTTTTTATTCATTTCTCTTCTCTTCCTTTTTCCTTTTCAGTTACTTTTCTGTTACAACTCCACGTTAATCACACGACATATTTCACATACTGCTTCATGACAGACTCCATGGGTTGGCCTAGGGGTGGTTATAATTACTAATATTTCTAGAAGCATTTAATTTAAGACCTTCCCAGACCAGCCACAAGTGTCAGTCCCGTAACCCCAGACCATTGCTGACACCAGTTTGTGTGGGGCTTCCCCCAAGCGTCTGGCCTTTGGACAAACGAACAGACATACACTCTTATAAATACATATGTACTAGGTGCGGGTACCCGGTGGTGCCCGGGGTAGCGTCTCTGCTGCCCCACCCTACCCCACCCCATTACACCCCTTCCCTTTTCCCCTCTCTCTGCTTTTCCCTCTTCCTTCCCTTTCCGTTAATCCCCTCGCCCCCTTCCTCTTGGTCACCCCTTCGTGTCTCCACCCCTTCTCCCTCATTCTGCCCTCTTTCCCCACCTTTCCCGAGAAAGTTTATTAGGAAGCACTAAAACTACTGTATCGTTCTCAGAGAATATATTATTACAATCACTAAAAACTTTCGGGAAATCATATCAAATATTTCACACTTGACTCAATGAAAATTGCTTGAGAGTGTCTATAAATGCTATTTTATTTTGTAAAAAGTTTTTTTATTTAGGCCTACACTGATCAGCCTATGTTCGGACCGCACCCCAGCCTATTCCCCCTGCAAATTTGGGTGAGGTTAGCTTCAAGCGTCTAACCTCCAATTTTGGACATACAGACAGACATCCCCTCTTATTGTATGGTATACCTCAAGGTATACCTGGACCTGTCTCTCTCGCTCTCTTTTGTTTGTATTAGATGCATTAATTTTTGACTGCAAAAATTCCTAACATATTTTGAAGCCGAATACAGTTTCAATTGAGTTTACCCTCGTAAACTGGGTCTCTTTCCTTGATGTGTGGGTTTATTGTTCTATTTGCCTGCAATGTCTTTAATTAATGATTTCGTGTTTCAAGAGGTCGTCTGTACTTACTCATATCATAAAAATTACTCTCCCAAGGTCAAATTTATCTCCTTTTTTCTACCCTGTAATACGAGCCATTTAATTTACCTCCCGTTTTAATTCTATCTTTATCATTAATGTTTATTTAATTAGATTAATGCTTCAAGTTTTCGTTTTGCGTTGTACGATAATGTCATTTAATTATAGAACCCTTTTTCGTACCATTTGCTTCTGTCAATATATTAGGATTTTTTTTATATAAATACTAGATTGTGTATCTGTCAGGTTCTGAGTTTATTCTGGTGGCGAGGTCGTCTCCTCACACCCTCCCTCCCGCTCGCTCTCTCTCTCTCTCTCTCTCTTCACAATCTGTAAAAGCCGTGATGAGGATTCCAACCTATGCTCTGAGTACTCCCAAGCACATGCCTTAGATAACTAGGCCGCGACATGGTCAAAAGGATTGCAACCTGGGATTCTACTGAATCCACGAGGGATTCCTGAGGCTGCTTCTGAAGCCGAAAGAAGGTTTCACACAATCCCCACATGCACTCTGGATGTGTCGTCCAGGAATTCTAACTCTGACTCTTCCTCTTTCAGTACACAGAGGAGATTCTCGGCTGTGCGGATTTTCTCATTAATATCTCACGTTAATGTTATTTCTCTGTGTATAATCTTCATTAATTACTGTCTTCATCTCTGCAAACATCTTCACTCAATCTACATTCCCCCTACCCCCCACACTCCCCATCTTCCACTCCACATACCTTCCCCATGTTCCCCAACACCCCTCCACATCCCCTGTAAACACTCCCTGTTTCCTCCAACATACATTGGCCGTCTCCTCCCAGTACTCATCGCCTCCCTCTCTGCTCACACATGACGTTCCGCACGTGTCCTATTGCCCTGTCCACACAAGCTCTTCCTCAGTCTCCTGCCTGCACTTTCCGCTCCTCCTCTCTCCCTCTCTCCACATGCCCACTCTCTCTCTCTGTCATTCTTTGTTACACACTCTCCCTCTCCACGTCAATGTAACCCACCTAATGCACCCCTGTGTGGAACTCTCTAATCCGAACATCTGCTTTGAACCTCAATATCTTAATTCATTATCATTTAAACTAATAATTAAGTCTATGGAATAGGCGCGGAAAATTTCATATCTACAGACTTAATGAAAGTGGGACATTGGGTCCGCGCACCCTTCATGGGGATAGTGGAACAACCCAGCCCCCACTATGACACCACTGATGAAGGGAAGGGAATTATCAAGGGAAAAGCACCAAGTCATTACGACTATATAGCACTTGGAAGTGGTCAGGAAAAGGATTTGGGATGGGACGTCGGGAAGGAATGGTGCCCAACCACTTGGACAGTCGGGGATTGAACGCCGACCTGCAAGAAACGAGACCGTCGCTCTACCGTCCAGCCCAATTGGTTGGACTGATGAAATAACGTTAATTCTGTAAAGAGTAGGAAGGCTTTCCCCCCCATCATCTCACCCTCAGCCCTTGTACAGATATTATCCTTTATACAAGTTCCACTGCCCAACTTAACGATTTCCGGTCGATCGAACTCTGTAGTGTCCATGTGGTACCAATATGTTTTCTGTCTCTGTCCCTGAAGCTCATCGGGCAAAATAACTATGATTCTCTGTCCTTTCAAATATTTTTTTTTAGTGTATTTTTGAGCTCAAGTGTTTTGTGACCTGTTGCACGCACGCGCGCGCACATATACACACACACACACACATACACACACACACACACACACACACACGGGACGCTGGTAGCTGAGTGGATAGCACGCGGGACTTGTAATCCTGTGGCCCGGGTTCGATTCCCGGCGCCGGCGAGTAGCAATGGGCAGAGTAACATTCATGAAGATCTCTTTGTAAGGCCGCAATATTATTTTTACTTTCTAATTTAAATAAATCTTAATAATAGCAGCAAATTTGATGATGTGGTTTATAATATTCTCATTTATGTCATTGATGTACAAGATAAAATAGGTTGGCACCAAGATGGAACCCTGAGGTACCCCACTCACCACATTTCTCCGGTCAGATTCATCTCCGTTTTAAACGACAATAGGCTTTCTTTGTTTTAAACCATTGTATTACCCAGTCTTGTGTTCTACGATTTATCCCACATGCGTGTGGCAAGTATCCTTGCCAGTCTCTCATGCGGTGGCTTATCAGAAGCTTTAGTGAAGGTCATGTCTAATGAATCTGCTGGAAGTCTTTTGTCTGAGTAGCTGCTTGCCGTTTCCAAAAATGTGAAAAGGTTTTTAAGGTAGAATTAATTTTTAACAAAACCAGGTTGCGTTGATTTTACTACAGTGTGCACAGTAACCTGGTGAATAATTCCCCCCCGCCTAAGGATTATTTCAATGATTTTGCTGATATGCGAGGTCAGGTTCATCTGTCGGCATTTTTTAGCCGAGTTCCTTCTGTTTTGTTTTCTATATAGGGGGTGATATTTGTATACATCCTATCTAAGAAAATTATTCCTTGGTCCAGAGATTTTCTTAAAAGGAGTTAGACATAAATCATCTACTAGTTCCTCTACGACTTTTGATTAAATTGCGTCCACACCTGCAGCTTTTGAATCTTTTAGTTTGCCAATAATTAGGAAGAGCATTGGCAAACTAAAAGATTCAAAAGCCCCAGGTGTGGACACAATTTAATAAAAAATCGTAGAGGAACTTGAAGATATATTATGTCTAACTCCTTTTTAACCACTTGGACTGGACGGTAGAGCGACGGTCTAGAAAGTCTATAGAGTAATCATCCAGGACCTTCATATGACTTTCTATAATTGTAATTCATATTAAAAAATTGGGATCACACGAAGCAGCGAGCTTTTCCGTTACATGTATTTGATCGATCGTGCCATCTACTGATGTTAGCACAAGATCTTTAATGGTGCCACATGCTGTATAAGGAGTACTGTACCAGGTCAAGAAAGTGTTTTCCCTTCACTTGTGATGGTAGATTCACCCAGTCTAATGTCTCATGGTGTAAGTCCCCCATTATAAGGTCTTAGGATTCCGCAGCAGCATTGATCACATTATAGGCAAAATCCAAATTTCTTTAATTTGCAAAATGAAATATCATATGATGCGAGCCTAATTTAACCAGGATAAACCGTAAGTCAACAAAACACTGATGTTTTTGTTAATTAGGAGCGACGATGATCGTAGGATCCGATGTGTCCCTACAAGCCATTGGTAAAGGGTTAACCTGTTAATAAATATTTACATTCACAACGTTTTATAAACGGGTCAGACAAAAGATATCGTGGGACATTTTTCATTCATAACTTCAAATTGCCATGAATTAGTATTAATTTTTTTTACGGCTGGAAACTCTTTTGCGAGACCACAAATAGAATCGCTCAAATTCACAGAAATATTCATAGCATCAGCGCCCCCACACAAGTCACCTTCAGTCTACCGTACTGTGAAAACAATACTTCACCCCAAAGAAAATGCAATGTTTTTCGGAGTAACTAATAGAACTTCAAAAGATCACGTTTCTTTCATGGCACCTCTCTGCATTTTGACGATATTATTTTACATTTGGTTCTGGTCTTTTTGTTGGTTACAAAAAAATTGGTACATTTTTGTGCTCGTACTTTTGTTACTGCTGAACGTAAGTTTTCATGTTAAAGCGTTATATATTTATTATTAATTTAAAATATTTAGTTACATGTGGTTTCCAGATGTCGCCGCATACTGAAGACACCTTATGAATTGCAAGTACAATACGCAAAAAAATAATTTTACATTCATTACTTCTATAGCATGAGGCTTTATGGGTCAGCGTCTTCTAGATGGCTGTTATAATTATACTACCTCAACAGTCCCCATTGTGCAGTGGCAACCCCCATGGCGCTTCGCGAGCGCTTTGGCCTGAGTTCTTAGCCTGGCCAAGAAGGATTGACCGAGCTGTAACTTAACTGTAATTCCTTAACTGTAACCTCTGTTCACTCAGCAGTAAATGGGTACCTGGTTGTAAACCATTTGGCGAGGTCGTACTCCAGGTAATATTAGGATTAAGGATCTGCCCGAAACACTATGCGTGCCTGTGGCTGTACAAGAATGTAAGAACTCTCTCTCTCTCATTATATATATATATATATATATATATATATATATATATATATATATATATATATTATATATATATATATATATATTATATATATATATAACACCCCAGAAGTAACTCGAACCCGGACCACCAGGAGCACATTGCAACTAGTGTACACGGTGCCTTAAACCACTCGACCATCAGTGACCATACAAAAAGGGGTTATAGCCGAGGCTATTTGAACCATGAATAATTTGAATTATTATCTCTCTCTCATCCTTGTTCTACATCTATCATTCTGAAAAAGAAAGTTTTTCATTACAGTATGAACTAACATCGCTCTACATATTTCTCTCCGTGAAAGTATCTTGTCTCCCAGACTATTTCACAACGATTGTTCCCCAGTCTCCTCTCCTTTCAATATAATAACTAATCTCTCCCTGTCTAACGTGTGTATTCGGTTCAACTACTGTAAATTGCCCATCAATACCCGGCAAAAATCAGCTATCAGAACTTTAACAAACTCTGTCTTCCGACAACACATAGCTCCTCTGTTCCTACACATGCTGAACCTCAGGATAAGGATTTGGGATGGGACAAATTCTCTTGTGCTATTTACCATGTACAAAACCTTGTTCCTAGGCACTTGACCTGAGCTGAAACTCCTTGTTAGATGTAACAGAACCCACGAGGCCTTCACCAGACATAAAAATATATCTTTGCTATCTCTAGAGTAAGACTAAATCTATGCAAACACTCCATGCAAATAAAAGGAACCAGTCTATGGAACTCCCTTCCTAATGAATTTCAAAAAAATGTCCGTACGCCTTATACAAAAATAAAACCAAAAAGTACCTAATTATCTTCTCATAGTTTCCTACCTTGTGCTTCAAACTCACATTGTATACTGTGCTTAACCCCCCCCCCTCTCCCCATCCCCATATTAGTTCCCAAGTATTTAGCAACATGTATAATTAGTTCCTTTTTAATATAGTTATTAAGTAGAAATCAATTGTTGCTACAATGTATCATCTCATAACTTCTAATTTTATATGTTAGATTAAGGACCTGCCCGAAACACTATGCGTGTTAGTGGCTTTGCAAGAATGTAAGAACACCAATGTTTTGTACTCTCATAATCCAATGAACCTTCATGTATATAAATAAAATGACGCTTCTAAGCGTCAGAACATTAATAAAAAAAATGAATTTTGGAGAATTGATATTTTCATTACCACCGACAGGGAAGAAAAACATAAGAAATATTGAAAAAATTCGTGTTATAACTATTAATCTTACTTTTTCGGTCTTATTCAACAACATATAAATAAATAAATAAGGATCTGCCCGAAACGCTATGCGTGCCTGTGGCTGCACAAGAATGTAAGAACTCTCTATCTCTCTCTCATTATATATATATATATATATATATATATATATATATATATATATATATATATATATATATATATATATATATATATATATATATATATATATATATAACACCCCAGAAGTAACTCCAACCCGGACCACCAGGAGCACATTGCAACTAGTGTACACTGTGAAATCCAACAAATCTCTAATGACTATGAGAAATGTAGGGTTGTAAAAAAAGGAAAACAAAAACAAGATTTATCTGATTGCAGCTAAATTCAGGTAACAACAAATTTCCGGAATCAATTTGTACTTTCTGGAAGTTATGATTATCAGGAATATAATTCCAAGAAGATAATGAAAAAATGTTCGAAACAAGATCCACAGTGTACTAAGAATTATATCTTGAAGTGTAACTCTCAAAGTTTGCACCACCTGCTGATGTTGACTTGATTAAATGCAAAACTCTGTAAGCAAAAACGATTCACATACTTCGCGTCATTATTTAACCGAATATCAAAACAAGTTCCATGGCTAACCAACACCCGGCAACACCCGTGATGCTTTTTAGCCGCAGTTTTTCCATCAAATCCAGCACATGCAGAGATCACGCTAAGCTCACACGTATGTAAAAAAAAAAAAAGCTTGAATAGTCCTCAAACTAAAATCATTATAAACTCTATGATCTTAGTAGGATTCGAACCTGCGAGGCGAGGGAATCATCAGGAAAAAGCGCCAAGCCATTACGACTATGTACCACTTGGAAGGAGTCAGGATAAGGATTTGGGATGGGACTTTGGAGTCGAAATCTGGCCTCGCAGATTCGAATCCTGGCGAGATCATTTAGCTGATAATGGTTTACAGCTTATGAAACGTTCAAGCTTTATTGCATACTTGAGAGCCCAGCACAATCTCGATTTGATGAAAACTTTATCCAAAAAAGCATCACAAGTGTTGAAATATTTTGGGTTATCTACATTGAGTATTTAAAAAAAGTTATGGAAGACACATCTTGATACAAGTAATCATTAGCTTCTTTTAGTGTGAACGATTACAAACTAATAATTATCAACTACTCCATTATATAATAATTCGCTATGAATATTATTTCTTTGTTTTCTCATAAAATAAATATTTACTACAAGTTACGTACACACACACAGACTGAGATTTCTACGGCTCAGGGCTGTGTACTGTGTATTAACTTATTAACTTAATTAGCGTTTACCTAAAACAACGAGTGCTAAGAAGGTCACTTGGCCTGAATGGGGATTGTTTAGGAAGATCGACGTTCGTAAACAGTTTGATGAATCATAACGTAACCGCCAAGAAGGAGATAAGACAAGATTTAATAAGTATTTACATCTTATCGATAAATATTGATGAATCAGCAACGTAGCAGACAGCCTGGGAGGAGGATATCAACGTCACAGACGGCCTGGGAGGAGGATATCAACGTCACAGACGGCCTGGGAGGAGGATATCAATGTCACAGACGGCCTGGGAGGAGGATATCAATGTCACAGACGGCCTGGGAGGAGGATATCAACGTCACAGACGGCCTGGGAGGAGGATATCAACGTCACAGACGGCCTGGGATTAGATTATCAACGTCACAGACGGCCTGGGAGGAGGATATCAACAATGTCATAGACAGCATGGCAGGAGGATATCAACAACGTTACAGACGGCCTGGGAAAGGATAACAACAACATTATATCTCCAGACATCGCTGCTTTTGCTTCACAAAGCTTCTTATATCCCCTTGCTGCATCTATATTTACTTGACTATATAATTTCAGCAA
Organism: Procambarus clarkii; assembly: GCF_040958095.1. NCBI lineage: Eukaryota > Metazoa > Arthropoda > Malacostraca > Decapoda > Cambaridae > Procambarus > Procambarus clarkii. Next base: position 16,437,522 of record NC_091174.1, read on the forward strand.
TATTTATAGAAAATAACTAATTATCAAAAGAAGGCGCCAAGATATGGAAAATATATTTTAATTTCCAGTTTGGCGAGTTTCACTTGTATGTCAAAAGATCCAGTCAGGCCTCAGTCGAATTTTCACAACCCAGAGAACAAACTGACTCAGACTTGGAAGATTACCTTACATCAGAAACCGACCTCATTCTAGAACAAAATACAAACATATCTGCGCGTTTTCTTGTATTAACGCGAACGAGTATGGGTATATATACCGGTGCCTTTTACGGTGGGAGGAGGGGAGGATGTGAGGGCTGAAGTGGGTATAAAAGACCCAGTGATGAGTAGAGGTGCCATAGGCACAGAACACCGTATGAACATTAGACGTCTCTTATTAATTAAAAACTTAAAATTATTAGGTACTTTAAAAAATTCCTGCAAAACGAGCCTGACAAACCTTTGGTGTAGTGAACATCAGCCTTTTGGATAGTTATCACTAGACAAGTCTGGCCCCTAGGCCGGGTGTGTGTACTCGCCTAATTGTATTCGCCTAATTGTGCTTGCGGGGGTTGAACTCTGGCTCTTTGGTCCCGCCTCTCAACTGTCAGTCAACTGATGTACAAATTCCTGAGCCTATTGGGCACTATCATGTCTACATTTGAAACTGTGTATGGAGTCAGCCTCCACCACATCACTGCCTAATACATTCCATCTGTTAACTACTGACACTGAAAAAAGTTCTTTCTAACGTCCCTGTGACTCATTTGGGTACTCAGTTTCCACCTGTGTCCCCTTGTTCGCGTACCACCCGAGTTAAACAGTTTATCTTTATCTACCCTGTCAATTCCTCTGAGACTTTTGTAGGTAGTGATCATGTCTCCCCTTACTCTTCTGTCTTCTTGTGTCGTGAAGTGCATTTCTCGCAGCCTTTCTTCGTAACTTATGCCGCCTAATTCTGGGACTAGCATAGTGGCATATCTCTGAACTTTTTCAAGCTTCGATTGTGCTTAACAAGGTACGGGCTCCATGCTGGGGCCGCATACTCCAGGATTGGTCTTACATATGTGGTATACAAGATTCTGAAGGATTCCTTACACAGGTTCCTGAAGGCAGTTCTGATGTTAGCCAGCCTCGCATTCACCGCAGATGTTATTCTTTTGATGTGGTCTTCAGGAGACAGAGTTAGTGTGATATTAACTCTTAGATCCTTCTCTCTGTCCGTTCCATTAAGTACTTCATCTCCCATTCTGTATCCTGTGTCTGGCCTTCTGTTTCCACTGCCTAGTTTCATTACCTTACATTTACTCGGGTTGAACTTTAGTAGCCATTTGTTGGACCATTCATGCAGTCTGTCTAGGTCATCTTGTAGTCTCATACTGTCTTCCTCCATCTTAATCCTCCTCATAATTTTTGCATCATCAGTAAACAGTGGGAGGAATGATTATATACCATCTGGAAGATCATTTACATATATAAGTATGTAATTATCAAAAGAAGGCACCAAACCGGGAAGGCTATGTAGCACCATCAAATGCGCGGGATAATCAGAGGGCACCAAATATCACCAAAGATGCCAATACGAGAACATAAACACACAAGGCGAACGATATCAAAAGTATCCGAGTCACCAGGAATACTATCCAGGGACAAGCGACCGCGAGGGACAGTCGGAAAACAAGACAAACGCTCGTCCCGGAAGTCAGGACATTCAACAAGGACATGCACGACCGTAAGAGGGACAATGCAATTAGGACAATAAGGAGCAGGGCGGCGCTCCATCAAGTGACCATGAGTTACGCGAGTATGGCTAATATGCAACCTCGCAGGAGCCGTTTTCCATCGCCGGTTACAGTGGTAGGAGGATGTGTCCACGAGGACACACAACTCTTAAGAGTGCGCAGTTCATTACCAGTAACAGACGACTAATAAGCCTGCTAACGGGTAAGGATGGAGGAATGGATAACCGGGTAAAAGTCAGAATAAGGAATTCCTTTATGAGAGTGGACAGCTTCCCAGGCAGCAGCATCCGCACGCTCATTTAAAGAGACACCAATATGGCTGGGAACCCAACAAAACTCAACTGACTTAAATTTACTGTGAACAAGAAACAGCCAATGCTGGATCTCGACAACCACTGGATGAACCGGATTAAAGGACCTGAGAGCCATGAGGGCACTATGAGAGTCAACAACAACTACAAAGGAAGATTAACAACGAGAAAGCAGGAGACGAAGAGCATAGAGAATAGCGTAAAGTTCCGCTGTGAAGATGCTAGTCTCCAGAGGTAAGCGACACATATATGTGCAATCAGGAAAAACAACAGAGTAGCCTACACCGTCTGCAGACTTAGACCCATCGGTGAAGACGGAAACGGAGCGGGAGTGAGAAGAAAAGTGCTCAAGGAAAAGGCGTTTTAGAGCAGTAGGGGGGAGGGGGTTAAACGAATCAAGTGATGTGGGTCAAGGATGTAAAAAACTGCGGAAGGGGGACTCTCCACAGGGGCAAAGAAGGAACAACACGAGGAGAAATATTAGAAATACGAACGGAAAGAGAATCCTATAAGCGAGATAACCGGACAGAAAGAGGGAGGTGGTGAAGAGGAACAGGAACCGCAGGAGGGGTAAAAGTTAAAGCACGACAGAGGCGAGAGGAAGGATGTTGCAAGGACCGCGCAAGATAACAAAGACAGTAGCGATCACGGTGGTCCTGGAAAGACAGGTAACCAGTGTCAACATACAAGCTGAGGACGGGAGTGAAACGAAAGGCACCAGAATTGAGGCGCAACCAAAGCATCCAACCCGTTCTCGCAAATTCGTAAAGTCAATATTGATTTATTAACTACGTGCATAGGTGATATACTAAACATAATAGATACCCTTAAAAAGATCCATAGAAAACACCGACCTTCCCTAACCTTGTTAGTATCTTAAGATAAGCATCTTATTGCTTCGTAATTACAATTATTACTTAACCTATACCTATCATAGGTTAGGTAATAATTGTAATTACGAAGCAATAAGATGCTTATCTTAACATACTAAGTAGGTTAGGTAAGGTCGGTGTTTTCTATGAATCTTTTTAAGGGTATCTATTATGTTAAGTATGTCACCTATGCACATATTTAATAAGTCAATATTGACTTATTAAATTTGCGAGAACGGGTTGAAGCATCATGATGGCAAAGAGTAGAAGGAGAAGCAGATGATTAAGCAGGGCAACCATAATCGAGCATAGACAGGACGAGAGATGAATGTCAAGCAAGGAGAGTGCGCCTATCCGCACCCTAAGAAATATGGGACAATACCCGAAGGAGGGTAAGGGCCCTTGAGCATTCAACACGGAGGTAAGTGATATGGGGCGACCAAGACAAACGAGTGTCAAAAATCAACCCCAAACGCTTAGCGGAATCCTTGTACACAATGGGGGGTGACCATAAAGCGACAAAGAAGGACGTAGAACGACACGCTTCCGAGTAAAAGTCATAGCACAAGTCTTAGATGTAGAGAACCTGAAGCCACGATCGGCGGTCCAAGACGACACGGCATCAATCGCAAGTTGAAGCCAGTGTTGAAGGAGAGGCGAATCATTACCCTGACAGCAAAGGGTAATATCGTCGACATAAAAGCGGAGAAGACGCCTGAAGGAAGAGAGGAAAGAAAACCATTGAGGGCAACCAGAAAAAGGGTAGTGCTCAGAACACTACCCTGGGGCACACCTTCGTATTGCTGAAAAGAGGCAGAGAGAGCGGTACCAAGGCGCACCCGAAAGGAACGAAGAGAGAGGAAGCTGTGGAGAAAGAAAGGGAGACGACCACGAAGGCCAAAAGAACGAAGCTGGGATAGAATATGATATCGCCAAGTGGTGTCGTAAGCCTTTTCCAGGTCAAAAAGGACTGCAACAACGGAGGTCTTCGCAGCAAAAGCAGTACGAATATGGACCTCCAAGTTCACCAAGACATCTGTTGTGCTGCAGCTCTTGCGGAAACCAAATTGAGAAGGAGAGAGGTGGTGATGGTGTTCTAAGAACCACATCAGACGAACGTTAACCATACGTTCAAAGAGTTTGCAGACAACTTGTAAGGGCAATAGGGCGAAAATCCTTAGGGGATGTGTCCAGAGATCCTCGTTTGCGAACAGGGAGGACAACGGCATCGAGCCAGTCTTCAGGGACTGGCAACGACTCCCAGATCCGATTATACAGACTCAGTAAATACTGAGATGTGCAAGAAGGGAGATGGCGAAGCATCTCATAATGAATGCCGTCGGAGCCCGCCGCCGTAGAACCGCAGAGGGCCAGGGCAGACCGAAATTCAGAGAGAGAAGGGGTCATTATAGGGAAGGCGAAGATGAGTACAGAAATCCAAAAGGGTAAGATTCAAGGACAGGATTACGAAGAAGGAAAGATAGGGGAAGATGAAAACCAGAGCTAACAGAAGAAAAGTGGGAACCCAGTTCGGTAGCGACTTGCAACTGGTCCACCACAAGGGTACCATGGAGGTGACCGGTGAGACATCGAGAATGAACTTACCCGCTATTTTGCAGATACGCTTCGATACGATCTGCGGTAGAGGAGTTTTGGACATAAGTGTGGAGACATAAGATGCCAAACAATTACGTTTAGCCATACAGATGGCCCTACGGGCCACCTCACTCGCCTTCCGAAATAAAATAAAAGAATCGGCAGTCTGCCAGCAGCGGTCTCTCTTCCAGGCTGCACACTTACAGCGGACAGCCCAAACACAGTCTGTATTTCACCAGGGAACTCACTTATGCGTGCCCCGAGAGGAAGAGCAAGGAATAGAGCAGAGGGCAGCGTTGAAGACAGTCATGAAAAAGGAGGAGAGAGCGAGGGAGAGGCAGAAGGGTCAGAGGTCAGAGAAAGCAGCACTGAGGGTAAATAGGTTCCTTTCTGCCTTAGCAAACTGCCACCTAGGGAAGGAGAGGGGAGGGTGAAAAGAGAAAAAGGGAGCATGGATGGGGAAATGGTCACTGCCATGGAGGTCATCAAGAACCCACCATGTGAATTCTTAGTAAAGAGAAGACGAGCAAAGAGAAAGATCAAGACAGGAAAGGGTGAGAGTCCGAGAGTCCATATGCGTGGGCTCACCAGAATTCATTAGAGTCAGGGAAGGAGAGAGAATGAACGTCTCAAGAAAGCGACCCCAGGTGTTCGTCAGAACATCACCCCAAAGGGAATGACGACAATTGAAATCACCTAACAGGAGCACAGGCTCCAGCATGCAGTCCAGTAGGTGTGTCAGATCAGGAAGAGAAAGCGGGACATTCGGGGGGGGGGGGGGAAATAAAGGGAACAATCTGTGTACCATTTCCTCACAAAGATACGAGCAGCAGAAGAATGTAGAGGCGAAGGAAAAAGTAAGGGGACAGAGGGAACATCCGAGCGAATCAAGAGAGCAGAAGAGTTAGGAGCCCCAGCAACAGCAGGGGGGGGGGGGGGAGAGAAAGGAATAGCCACGAAGGTGACCAGGACGAGCACCAAGTAACGGCTCCTGGAGACAGACACAAAGGGGCAAAAACTTCGAAATCAGAAGCTGGAGTTTGAGGAAATTGGCGTAATAATACAAACGTACCATTGAAGAATAGACATCGGCAAGAAGAGAAAGGACAGCAACAGAGAACAACTAAGAAACAAAAACGAAAAGGGAACACAACACGTTAAAGAAGTGCAGGATCAGGGTCAGGGTCAGCGAAGTCAGGGTTAGGGGGCATGGGTAAACTGAGTAAAGAAGGAGTGAAGGTAGCTAGAGGACCAACCAGGAGCAGACGAGCAGGGACCGGAGGAGGAAGAGGGGGGATAACTGAGGGTCAAGGACAGCACCAGGAGGAACAGAAACAAGGGGATGGACTTCAGCATGGGCACCAATCGAGAGGGAAGCAAGGGCCAAAGAGACTCCATAGCAGGAACAGGGGGTGGAACCACTGAAACGGGAGGGGATGGAGCGAGAGTGTTAGAAGTAGGGGGCGAGGAAGAAAGCGAAGCCTTTTTACCCGCCTGGGAGGAGGAAGGAGAGGAGCCAGGCTTATGCTTCTGACTCAAAGATACAGGTATCCCAGCAACTACATACTGGGCAACGAATTCCAGCGTCTCAACAGAAGAAGCTGAACGAGAGCATACACGACAGCCGTTGGGAGAACCTGGACATTAGCCCTTACCGACAGGCGGCGTGGAGAGCCAATAGACAGAGGAGAAGGATGGGAAGGAGGATTAGAGGGAGACGAAGAAGAAGACACAGAGACATGACAGACCGGGCAGAAAGAAGGGGGACTCCCAGACAGAGGACCAGGAGGGGGACCCTTCGGGACAGAACTCAATAGAATTGATGAGGGAGCAGTGGGCATATCAGGGTCCAAGGCCTGGAAACGGTTTCGAGTCTGAGGAAGGTGGGAAGGAGAAGGAGAGTAAGACCGCAACACGCGAGCATGAGAGACGTTAGCATAAGGTGGGAGCCGGCGAACCTGACACCTCGCCTCAGGAAAAGATAAATGCTCCCGGTGCTTCAAGTTGAGGACGGCTGCCTCAAGCTTGTAATGTATACACGCACAGGAGAAGGTAGGGTGGGCCTCACCGCAATTGAGGCAGCGAGCCTGGGTAGAAGTACACTCCGACTTAGAGTGACCTCCGCCTTCACACAAAGGACAGAGAGAGAGAGTTCCAGAGCAGCGGAGGACACTATGCCCAAACCTCCAGCACTTATTACAGAGCCGAGGAGAGGGAATGTACTCCTGGATGGAACACCTGGCACCAGCAAAAATGACAGACAGCAGAAGGGTCCTACCATCAAAGGTAATTTTCACAACCCGAAGGGGTTGACGACGACGACCACGAGGGGAACGAGTTAACGAGTCTACCTGGAGGACAGAATGACCATGGGCATCGAGGATATGACGAATATCCTCGTGGCAGTCCTGGAGATTCCGAACACCGGTAGCAACATGGGGTGGGAGGAGAATAGTGCCAACACTGGCATTCAACCGAGCGTTCTTGGAGAGACTAACAGGGGTCTCGCCAAGGCAGAACAAGGCGGCCAAGTGCGAGGCTGCATCCTGAGAAGGAGCAGCAACGACACATGCACCGAGACAGGTGGGGTGGAAAGTAACAGAGGCATCTACGGAATCAACAAGGTGCCTATGAAGGGAGAAATTACAAGGAGGCACAGAATCAAGAGGGAGGAGGTCAAAGTATATGGCCCACGAAGCGTGACCAAACAAGGCCTGATACGCATCAGCATGGGAAGGAATTGAGGGAGTGCAGCCGTGTCAAGGACGGCATTGAGAACCCCCAGAGAGAGGGGTTAAAAGGCGCAGTAGTCAACTAGAGACTGACCCGTGCCAGGAGACGAGGTGGTCACCACTGGGGGCTTGGGGGCTCGACCCAACCACAGAGGAAGGAGGGGAGCCGAGGGGAGTAGTCAGGAGGGACAAAGGAGGACCAAGGTCGGGGCCCAACGCAGCGGGGGCTACAAAGCCCGGTCTTTCAATAGAATCGGGGGCTTTGTCGCCCACCCCACGAGCCTGAGAGGGTACAAGAGGAACATTCATCAACATTAATATGAAAAGAAACACTTTCATTCACGAATGTGCCCTCACACCCACCATGGAGCCACAATTAGAGGCAGGACACCCAACAAGAAGCTATCGCCGATCAAGCATGGGCCCCCTAGGGATGCGTCGTGAGTATACGCCCCACAATCGCCACCTTAAGAACCGTCAGTCCGTCGAGATCGAGTTCAGTGACGAAATGAGGATTGACAATAAAAGGTTTCCCTTGCTCGAGACGTTGGGTACAACAGTTCTACGGGTGCAAGAATATGTCTCCTCAAACACCCGGCCATCAAAACAAAAGAATGATCAAAACAGGCACAAGGTCAGCAGGAAATGAAACGAGAAAGGAGAAGAGGGGGGGGGGAGAAAAACGAAACAAAAGGAAAAGGAAAAGGCATCCAGCAAAATTAGTGAGGACAGCACCAGGAGCACAAGGCTACAAAAGGACAGGGGGACTGCCCCAAGGAGCATCACACTCTGGCAGCCGCCCACCAAGCCCCCTCACGGCAGCAACGAGCTGGACAGGGAGGGGGTTATATATATGGGTCCAAGGGCTGAACCCGTCGGGACCCCACTGGTGATGTCTCGCCAATCTGATACCCCGCCCCGCACAGTGACTCACTGCCTTCTGTTACTTAGGTACTCCCTTATCCAATGGAGTACCTTCCCTTTCACTATTGCCTGTATCTCCAGATTTTGCACTAGTCTCTGGTGTGGCACTGTGTTGAAGGCTTCTTGGCAATCCAAAAATATGCAGTCTGCCCACCCCTCTCTTTCTTGCCCGATTCTTTTTACCTGATCGTAGAATTCAATTAATCCTGTGAGGCATGACTTGCCATCCCTGAATCCATGTTGGTGTTGTGACACAAAGTTCCTTCGCTCCAGATGTTCGACTAGCTTTTTTCGCACAATTTTCTCCATTAGCTTGCATAGTATGCAAGTTAGGGACACTGGCCTGTAGTTCAGTGCCTCCTGTCTATCCCCCTTCTTGTATATCGGGAATACATTTGCCACCTTCCAAATTTCTGGCAGTTCACCTGTTACCAGTGATTTGTTATACACCATGGAGAGTGGCAGGCAGTGCTTCTGCTCCTTTAGTATCCATGGTGATATTCCATCTGGGCCTATAACCTTTGTCACATCCAACTCTAGCAAAAGCTTCCTTACATCTCCACTGGAAATCTCAAATTCCTCTAGTGGTGCCTGGTTAATTATGCCTTCTCTTATCTCTGGAACTTCTCCTTGCTCTATTGTGAAGACTTCCTGGAATTTCATATCGAGTTCCTCACACACTTCTTAGTCATTTGTAGTGAATTTGTCTGCCCCTATCCTCAGTTTCATTACCTATTCCTTCACTGTTGTCTTTCTCCTGATGTGGCTGTGCAGCAATTTGGGTTGGGTCTTAGCCTTGCTTCTAAGTCTTTTTCATATTGCTCTTCTGCCTCTCTTCTCACCCTGACGTATTCATTCCTGGCTCTCTGGTAACCTTCTCTGCTCTCAAGTGTCCTGTTATTTCTATAGTTTCTCCATGCTCTTTTACTTTCTTGCCTAACTAGCTTACATCTCTGATTAAACCATGGGTTTCTCATCTGCATTTAAGTTTTTAGCTTTAGGACCGGGATAAACTTTTCTGCTGCCTCCTTGTACTTCTGCGTGATATATTCCATCATGTCTTGGGCCGTCTTTTCCCTTTAGCTCTGATTCCCATGTTACATCCGTTAGGAATTTTCTTATCTCCTCGTTATTTCCCTTACGGAATGCTAGCCTTTTGCTTTCAGTTCCCTTTCTCGAGTACTTTAGCCCTTCTTCGACCAGATACTCAAACGTCAGTACACTGTGATCGTTCATTCCTACTGGGGCCTCGAAGTCAATTTCCCTTATGTCGGAGACATTCAGAGTGAAGACAAGGTCGAGACTCGCTGTGTGTGCGCGCGCGCGTGTGTGTACTCACCTATTTTTGCTTGTGGAGGTTGGGCTCTGGCTCTTTGGTCCCGCCTCTCAACTGTCAATCAACTGGTATTGACCTGCCTCTCTTCTCACCCTGATGTATTCATTCCTGGCTCTCTGGTAACCTTCTTTGCACACAAGTGCCCTGTGTGTGTGTGTGTGTGTGTGTGTGTGTGTGTGTGTGTGTGTGTGTGTGTGTGTGTGTGTGTGTGTGTGTGTGTGTGTGTGGAGTAGATCAACTCCCAGAACTCACTCCAGGTATACAACAGGTAAGATCACCGGAAGGGAGAGCTCAAGTGGGTACAGAAGAAGTGTTCATTTCCGGGGAGAGAGAGAGCGCGCGAAGGGTTTCACCGACGTGCAGGACTCACTCCCTCTGTCTCTCTTTGTCTCGTTGTCTGTCTCATACTAGGCTTCTCTCTGACTCCGCGCGTGTGTGGTGTGGTGTGCGTGTGTGGTGTGGTGTGCGTGTGTGGTGTGCGTGTGTGGTGTGGTGTGCGTGTGTGGTGTGGTGTGCGTGTGTGGTGTGGTGTGCGTGTGTGGTGTGGTGTGCGTGTGTGGTGTGCGTGTGTGGTGTGGTGTGGTGTGCGTGTGTGGTGTGGTGTGGTGTGCGTGTGTGGTGTGGTGTGGTGTGCGTGTGTGGTGTGGTGTGCGTGTGCGTGTGCGTGTGCGTGTGCGTGTGCGTGTGCGTGTGCGTGTGCGTGTCAGTGTATATAGACTAGGATTCATCGGTAATTATACTGATGTTCATAATGAAACTGCAAGCTAAGGGCTGATTTTCTGCAACAGTTCATCATAAGTCTGGCGCTGGAAACTGAATTAATGTTTATTATTAGTTTTCAGCAGGAATATTTTTATGTTAGCTATGCAAGTTACAGGATAACTGCGTACCAGAACCTTCTTATGGTTGGTTGACTTGAGCTCATGGTTAACTTGATTTCATGGTTGACTGAGGACATGTTTTATACGTTAGTCAGCGATGGAATGAAAGATTGCTGATGGTGTGACTTTCTTGAGAATGACGTAGTAAGTATTGGCTGAGTATCTTGTATAGTGGTTGCCAAGTTCTTGTTGTCCACGATGTTGGGCCAGGTGGGAAACTTTGAGAACATTGGCCATATATGTTCTTTGTTAGCGGCAAAGATCTGCCCGTATGTTCCAGATCAAAAAGTGCTTCGAGTTCATCTGAATCTCTCTGTATGAGATACTGGTTGAGGTCTCCAACAGTTGTTATGTGCTGGCAGTTAAGCTGGATTACCAATACGTCAGCACTGTCCATCCGGGAGGGAAGGGAAAATGAATTATCAGGGGGGGAAATCGCCAAGCCATTACGATTAGATACCACTGGGAAGGGGTCAGGATAAGGATTTGGGATGGGACGGGAGGGAATATCCATCCGCAAGTTGATTAGGTGTACACTCTATCACTGAGGTCTGTACATTGTCCACCAGAATAATTCAGGAACATAATTTTCAGATGAACAGAAATGACAGCATCAACAGGTTGGGCGTGTGTACATTGACTGAAGCAAACTTCAATCCCCCCATCCTTGGCCTCCATTTACAAGCACCCCCTTCCCCCATCACAACCCCCCCCCCATAATGACCATCAATAACAACCTCTCTCTCTCACACAGGTGATTCGAGCAGCCAGCCCTGTGCTTCTGTGCATCATCATCCTGGGAGCCTGCTTCATCTACTCCACGGTGAGTGACCTCCGCTCACCTTGCTCTTACTCTTAGTTATTATAATTTATCAGCAAGACAAATAATTGCACTTGTATTTTGCAATTGCTACTTGTATTTTGTATTAAATATTTACACTCCCGATATT
>NC_091174.1:16453843-16456343 GCF_040958095.1 Procambarus clarkii
GGCATGAGTTATGAGGAAAGGCTGCGGGAAATGCACCTCACGACACTGGAAGACAGAAGAGTAAGGGGGGACATGATCACAACCTACAAAATCCTCAGGGGAATCGACCGGGTAAACAAGGATGAACTATTCAACACTGGTGGGACGCGAACAAGGGGACACAGGTGGAAGCTGAGTACCCAAATGAGCCACAGAGACGTTAGAAAGAACTTTTTCAGTGTCAGAGTAGTTAGTAAATGGAATGCATTAGGAAGTGATGTGGTGGAGGCTGACTCCATACACAGTTTCAAATGTAGATATGATAGAGCCCAGTAGGCTCAGGAATCTGTACACCAGTTGATTGACGGTTGAGAGGCGGGACCAAAGAGCCAGAGCTCAACCCCCGCAAGCACAATTAGGTGAGTACAATTAGGTGAGTACACACACACACACACACACTGTGTGTGTGTGTGTGGTCTCTCTCACACGCACTAATATGAAACCTTTCAAGACATGAAAGGTTCACCCGGCAGACTCCTCCAGATGTCTAGCAGAGTGTACCTTTCATCGACTAAAAACGACCGCACCAACATGGCTCGCCACTGGTTGAATGGGCTGAAGCCACTGCAGGAGACGCTCACAGTTCGCCCCAGAAAGGCGACTTCTTGTGTGGCAATAGCTCAACCCTCCCGGCTCTTCCCTTAATCATGTCGTCTCAACCAGCGTCTTGAAAACTAGCGAGGTTAAGAGAAGTTCCCCCAAAAAAGTATTTTTATTTTTTGTATTTTTCTGTCGAATGTTTAATCTTTCAATTTCTGAAACAGGCACTAAGTCAGCAACAGGTATTAGGTGAAACTTTATGTTAGGTGCTTAATCTTGAAGATCAATAACAGCTATTGGGGTGAACCTTTCCGTTAGGTGCTTAATCTTGAAGATCAATAACAGCTATTGGGGTGAACCTTTCCGTTAGGTGCTTAATCTTGAAGATCAATAACAGCTATTGGGTGAACCTTTCCGTTAGGTGCTTAATCTTGAAGATCAATAACAGCTATTGGGTGAACCTTTCCGTTAGGTGCTTAATCTTGAAGATCAATAATAGCTATTGGGTGAACCTTTCCGTTAGGTGCTTAATCTTGAAGATCAATAATAGCTATTTGGTGAACCTTTCCGTTAGGTGCTTAATCTTGAAGATCAATAACAGCTATTGGGTGAACCTTTCCGTTAGGTGCTTAATCTTGAAGATCAATAATAGCTATTGGGTGAACCTTTCCGTTAGGTGCTTAATCTTGAAGATCAATAACAGCTATTGGGTGAACCTTTCCGTTAGGTGCTTAATCTTGAAGATCAATAATAGCTATTGGGTGAACCTTTCCGTTAGGTGCTTAATCTTGAAGATCAATAATAGCTATTGGGTGAACCTTTCCGTTAGGTGCTTAATCTTGAAGATCAATAACAGCTATTAGGTGAACGTGAGAACGCTGGCGCACACGAGTGTCTGCGATGAAGTGCTACAATGTGTGTTAGATGAGATGGGTCTCGGAACGCTGGCGGCGTGTTTACATATCCGGCAGAACCAGACGGATCCTGCACTGATGAGTTATTTAGCTACAGTTTGCCAGGTTTGGCGATATTTTGATGGATTCGTGATTAAAGTACAAAACCCCATAACGGAAAGGTCTTTATGATCCTCTCGTGTAGTCCTTGTTTACATATATAGAGCGAGCCTGAACCACACACACACATTAATTTATATTTACATATTTGAACAGACATTCCGGCCGGTTTACATATATAAACATGTCGGTTCGAACCCACATGCATGGTGGAAACATTGTTCCCCAAACTTTTTTTTTTTTTTTTTTTTTTTTTACACAGAAATAGACGACTTCAGACTCCTGTTAACAGGGCTGAGAGCATTCCCTTCCCACAGCTCTTGGTGAGCTTGATAGTACTAGTTTTCTCTGGAACACGGCCTGTCAATTGCTTTGCAACCAGGTACCCAATTGCTGCAAGGTAATGGGGCCTGACAGCTGGGTGGACAGCGCTTCATATTCGTAGTCCTGAGATTCCGGGTTCGATCCCCGGTGAAGGCGGAAACAAACGGACAAAATGTTTCTTTCACCCTGATGCCCCTGTTACCTAGCAGTAAATAGGTGCCTGCAAGTTAGACAGCTGCTACGGGCTGCTTCCTGGGGATGGAGGCCAGGTCGAGGACCGGACAGCGGGGACACTAAGCCCCGAAATTATCTCAAGATAACCTCTCAAGAAGGTGAACGGAGGCGAACAGTTAACGAAGGGACCAGACGTTGGCGAGGTGCGGGGCGAGCGCGTTACCACTGCGCCACCACGACAAGAACAAAAACAAGAACGCTCTACAGCTCAAGATATTCTTACATAAAACAAATAGAATTGATATTAACACCTGCAAAACTTGGTCACATTACCTTGAGTTACAGGGAATCAGTGTCCCCGGCGGCCCGGTCTCTGACTAAGCCCTCCTGGTTGACGATTTGGTCAAGCT
>NC_091174.1:16461343-16513843 GCF_040958095.1 Procambarus clarkii
GCTTTATCATTTCATCAGAAAAAATTAGAGAAAATATATTAATTCAGGAAAACTTGGCTTATTAGGCAAATCGGGCCTTGCATAGTAGGCTGAGAAGTGTGTTCTGGCTACTAGGTACGACATATATATATATATATATATATATATATATATATATATATATATATATATATATATATATATATGTCGTACCTAATAGCCAGAACGCACTTCTCAGCCTACTATTCAAGGCCCGATTTGCCTAATAAGCCAAGTTTTCATGAATTAATGTTTTTTCGTCTACCTAACCAACCTAACCTAACCTAACCTAGCTTTTTTTGGCTACCTAACCTAACCTTACCTATAAATATAGGTTAGGTTAGGTTAGGTAGGGTTGGTTAGGTTCGGTCATATATCTACGTTAATTTTAACTCCAATAAAAAAAAATTGACCTCATACATAGAGAAAAGGGTTGCTTTATCATTTCATAAGAAAAAAATTATAGTAAATATATTAATTCAGGAAAACTTGGCTTATTAGGCAAATCGGGCCTTGAATAGTAGGCTGAGAAGTGAGTTCTGGCTACTAGGTACGACATATATATATATATATATATATATATATATATATATATATATATATATATATATATATATATATATATATATATATGAATATGCAAAAAAATTGAAGCCTTTATATAGAATCATACATAAATGCAATGCCAAATCAGAAAAGCAAACTTTATACAAAAATGGATAAAACCAAGCTAGAAACATAGAAATACTGATATTTGATTTTTTTTTTTTTGTATCTGCCGATAAATCCACTTTGGCAACGTGATTTGTACATACAGATTATATGGGAGTGTTATGTGGCTGTGTTGGTCTGGTGGCTGTGTTGGTCTGCTGTGTTCTAATGATGACTGTTGAGCTGCTGGGTGTACAGGACTACTCGCTGTACAGGACTACTCGCTGTACAGGACTGCTGGGTGTAAAGGACTTTTTTTATTATTATTATTATTTTCTACCACAGACGTGGTCACACATTTACAATGCTAAACAACATATATACATTTTCTTCTGTCCTCCATGGACAGGGTTAGAGATGTGTTAAACATATAGTTCAGGGGTTTATTGAACACTCAACCACAGAAGGTGATTCGGTGCTTATAAAATGCTAAGCTAACCTACATATGTAATTACATAGATACACAGATTTACGTATGCCCTACATAAAGTGTTCGATGTGTCTTTTACATAGTGTCATTAATGTGCATTTACAAAAGGTGAAATGTAATTCTGATCAGCTTCCATATATACTTTATACACATACATATACATACATTCACACACATATACGAACATATACATATATACATACATATATACACACACACACATGCATTCACATACATTTGTCTCTTTTACTCTGACAAGGTGAGATAGCTGATAGAGGAACTAGTGTGCAATTAAGCACTTAATCACTGAAGGTGATTAAGGTGCTTTTACAAGCTTAGGTTATATGGTTACATCACATACATACATTGTATAATTGATACAGTACATGGTTAATCTTGGGTACAAGTCCAATATATCATCAAGTGTTCCAGTACTCATATAGTAATTACACAGTTCAGCATACCTTAGCCCAGGAGGACGAAAGTCAGTCAATATGGGACATTCTACAATATAATGTTCAAGAGAGTGCATGTTTTCTCTTTCACAAAGTTGACACATTGTGTACCTGACATTTGGGGTTTGAGAAAGCTGCCTGATACGTCTATATCCCAGGCGTATTCTGGTCACTATATCATCACATTGCCGGGTTCTTGGTCTATTAGTCCCATACGTGAATGTCTCCTCACGATATCTATCATAATATTTAATGCTACAACTTTCAGATCTTTGTGAATTTGTTAGGTCGGTGAAATCTTCATTAGATATTTGTTTAAGTATTCTCTTTGTCACTGCTAATGAAACACCCATATCAATTTCTACCACTGGTTTTCTACAGGCTGTCTTTGCAAGCATATTAACAGTGTCATGCCTTGAGATGCCAACATGTGATGGTATCCATAGGAATTTAATTTCAAATCTTTTTTCTTTAGCAGCTAAAACATATCATTCGACTATTTTCTAGGTGTCACTACTATGTGAGTTCAATGCCAGGAGTGCACTCTGCGAGTCACAGTATATAAGTCCACTGCCTTTGTCTTAAAAATTCAGTGACAAGGTATATGCCTGCAAGTTCGGTTTGAGTTGTACTTGCCCAGTCATTGACGCGCTGTATTGCTGTATGTACGAGAGAAGATTGTTCAAATATATTACATGCACATCCGGTACATCGTCAACCTTCTTCTACAGAGCCGTCGGTATAGCACTGATACACATCGTTACCCATTCTCTGAGTACTCTCAGTGATGATTTTCAGCGTTAACTGTTTTAATAACGTAGAGTGCACACTATCTTTCTTGGGCGCATTTACACCGTAAGAGAATTTTGCTGGCGAGATAACCGGACAGGAGGAGGGAGGTGGTGAATAGGAACAGGAACCACAGAAAGGGTAAAAGTCAAAGCACAACATAGGCGGGTTGAGGGTGTTGTAAGGACCGTGCAAGGTAGCGAAGAAAGTAGCGACCACGGTGATGCTGGAGAGACAGAAAGAAAGTGTCAACATATAAGTTGAGGGTAGGAGTCGAACGAAAGGCACCAGAGCTAAGGCACAACCCAGTATGGTGCAAAGCATCAAGTCGCCAAAGAGTAGAAGGAGAAGCAGATGAGCAAGCAGGACAACCGTAATCGAGTTTAGACAGTACGAGAGAGGAATGTAAAGACAGGAACATGCGCCTATCTGCTACCCAGGAAGAATGGGATAAAACCTTAAGTAGGTTAAGGGCCTTAGAGCATTCAACTCGGAGGTAAGAGATAGGGGGTGACCAAGACAAACGAGTGTTAATGATTAACCCCAAAAGCTTAGCAGAATCTTTTGTACACAAGGGAATGATCATATGGCGACAAAGAGGGACGAAGAACGACACACTTCCGAGAAAAAGTCATTGCACAAGTCTAAGTCGTAGAGAACTTGAAGCCATAATTGGTGGCCCAAGACGACACGGCATCACTCGCAAGTTGAAGCCACCGTTGAAAGAGAGGCGAAGCATCACCTCGACAGCAAAGAGTAAGATCGTCGACATAGAGAGTGGAGAAGATGCCAGAAGGAAGGGAGGAAAGAAGACCATTGAGGGCAACCAAAAAAAAAAAAAGAGTAGTGCTTAGAACACTACCTTTGGAAACACCTTCGTATTGCCGAAAAGAGGAAGAGAGAGTGGCACCAAGCCTCACTTTAAAGAAACGACGAGAAAGGAAGCTTTGTAGGAAGAGAGGGAGATTACCACGAAGGCCAAGAATGACGTTGGGACAGAGTATGGTATCTCCAGGTGGTGTCGTAAGCCTTTTCCAAGTCAAAAAGGACGGCAACAACGGAGGTCTTCGCAGCAAAAGCAGTACGAATATAGACCTCCAAGTTCACCAAGACATCAGTCATGCTGCGGCACTTGCGAAAACCGTATTAAGAAAGGAGAGGTGGTGATAGTGTTCCAAGAACTACATCAGACGAACATTGACCATACGTTCAAAGAGTTTGCAGACACAACTCGTGAGAGCAGTCGGGCAGAAGTCCTTAGGGGTTGTCCCGAGAGACCTAGGATTAGGAATAGGGAGTACAACGGCATTGAGCCTGACCTCAAGGATAGACGACGACTCCCATACCCGGTTATACAGAATTCAGTAAATACTGAGACATGGATAGTGGGAGATGGTGAAGCATCTCCTAATGAATATCATCGGAGCCCGCTGCTGTAGAACTGCAGAGGGCCAGGGCAGACTGAAGTTCAGAGAGAGAGAGAGAGAGAGAGGGGGGGGGGAGGGAGGAGATCGTTATAGGGAAGGACCTCAGGTTGCGCACCTCAGCTAGGTCAGCAACCGAGAGGGAAGAAGGGGCCAAAGAAACCTCCATAGCAGGAACAGGGGGCGCAACCACCGAAATGGGAGGGGACAGAACGAAGGAGTCAGAGGCGGGGGGAAGGGCGAGGAAGAAAGCAATGCCTTCTTACCCGACAGGGAAGAAGGAAGAAGGAGAGCCAGGCTTTCGCTTCTGACTCAAAGAGACAGGTGTTCCAGCAACAACGTACTGGGCACCAGACTCTAGCGTCTCAACAGAAGAAGAACGAGAGCGAACAACACGATAGTTGCTGGGCGAGTGAAGGACAACAACCTGTACAGACAGGCGGCGTGGAGAGTTAAGAGACGGAGGAGATGGATGGGAAGGAGGATCGGAGGAAGATGAGAAAGAAGATACAGGAGACATGACAGACTGGGTAGAAAGAAGGAAAACTCCAGACAGAGAACCAGGAGGGGGACCCTTCAGGACAGAACGTGTTGGAACAGGGGAGGAGGCGGTGGGCGTGTCCGGGTCTTAGGCCTGGGAACGGTTGAGAGACTGAGGAAGGTGAGAAGGACGAGGAGAGAACGAGCGCAACACGCGAGCATAAGAGACGACAGCGAAAGGGGGAGACGGTGAACTTGGTGCCTCGCCTCATGAAAAGACAAACGTTCCCGATGCTTCAAGTTGAGAACGGCTTCTTCAAGTTTGTAATGTATACACGTGCGGGAAAGATGCCAGAAGGAAGGGAGGAAAGAAGACCATTGAGGGTAACCAAAAAAAAAAAAAAAAGAGTAGTGCTTAGAACACTACCTTTGGAAACACCTTCGTATTGCCTCAATTGTAGTGAGGTGGGCCTCACTGCAATTGTGGCAACGAGCCTGGGGAGAAGTGCACTCCGACTTAGAGGGACATTCATCCCCATACATGGGGCAGAGTGAGACAGAACTGGAGCATCTGAGGGCACCATGCCTAACTTCCAGCACTTATTACAAAGCCGAGGAGAGGGAATGTACTCCAAAATGGATCATCTGCCACCAGCAAGAATAGCAGAGGGTGGAAGTGTCCGACCATCAAAGATAATCTTCACAGCCTGAAGGAGTAGACAGCGATGACCACGAGGGGGTCGAGTGAACGTTTCCACCTGGAGAACAGAATGGCCTTCGACCTCAAGGATATGTTTAATATCCTCGTGGCAGTCCTTGAGGTTCCTAATACCGGTTGAAACAGTGTGGGAGGAGAATAGTGCCAACACTGGCATTTAACCCAGCATTCTTGGAGACCCAAACAGGGGTTTCCCCAATGCAAGACAAAGTGGCAAAGCGAGTAGCTGCATCCTGAGGAGCAGCAACGACACACGTACCGAGACGGGTGGGGTTAAAAGTAATAGAGGCATCTACTGAATCAACAAAGTACCTATGGAGGGAGAAATCATCAGGAGTAGAATCTAAATGATGGAGGTCAAAGTACTTAGTCCACGTAGCAGGACCAAACAAGGCGTGATACGAATTAGTATGGGAAGGGTGTGTGCGAGTGCAGCCGTGGCGGTGAGAACCCCTAAAGAGAGAGAAGGTCTTAAGGCGCAGTACTCACAATGAGCGATGGAGCCATGCTAGGGACGAGGAGGTTACCACAGGGGGGCTTGGGGCTCGACCCTACCACAAAGAAGGGAAGGGAGCGGGGGGTGTGGAGGGGGTAGTAGTCCGGTCTGGGCCCAACGTAGCTGGGGCCACAGAGCCCGGTCTTCCTGCACAGTCCGATTCGGAGGGGGCCTGATCGCCCAACCCATGAACCTGGGTGAGAGAGGTCGTGTCGTCATCCATGCAGCAGTAGTTCTAAAAGTTTTGGGCCCGGAACCAAGGGATACCACCTACCAGGGTAGCCAGGGAGGCCGAGCGCGGGCCAGTGCAGGAAGGGTGCATTGTCCTCAGCAGTGCCCCCCCCCCCCTTTTTAACAGGGGAGTCCTACTTCATCATCCATTCTCCCACACTGGTGCAAAGACCCCCAGTCCCTCTATAGCCCCAGCCTGGACACCTAACTATCCACTCAGGGCGTCCCTCACGGGCGGTCCAAAGGCTCACAAGACCCTACTAGTGCCCATCTGCACGTACAACACCCAACGAGGGGCAAGAGAGAGGGCGAAGGCAACCCTCATCGGTCCCAGGGAGGTGAACGTGAACGACACCACGGAGGGGAGGGGTATGTTTAATAAAAAAAAAAACGGATTTTCTCACTTACTTGAATATATCAGTGCCCCTTTCTGTAGAGCTGGGGAGTTGTCCGCATTTTCTTTGTCATTATTTTTGCCTTCAGTTTGGGCCGGCGATATTTCTTTGTTTTGTTGTAGTTTGGTACGGCTTTGGTGTTGTTTTGGTTTAGTTTTGGTGTTGTTTTGGTTTAGTTTTGGTGTTGTTTTGGTTTAGTTTTGGTGTTGTTTTGGTTTAGTTTTGGTGTTGTTTTGGTTTAGTTTTGGTGTTGTTTTGGTTTAGTTTTGGTGTTGTTTTGGATTTAATTTGTGTCTGGTTTTGTTTAAGGCCTAACAATGTCTGGGGGTTATGTAGGCCACCACAATAGCATACCAATAAATCTGCAAGAACACTTTAGGCCTTAACATATTCCACTACTAAAGGAAACTTTCAGTGTTTAAGTTGGACACTCCTTCAGGTAGATCCAGCTCTTGCATATCTCTGCAGTTATCTTCCACTTTAGAGAAAGTAAACCAAACTCTTGAAGGGGAAATAATAACAGCCACATGATTTTCTAGAAAATAAACTGTTCAAAGCAATTTACTCTTTTCTACGTGATTTACTATTATGCTTTTCTGTTCAAGTAATTCCCCAGCTATTATTATTGCTTTTGTTTGTATAAGAATAATTGTTGTGTCATCTTCATTATCACAATTGCAAGTGTCCAAGAATGAGGAGCAGTTCACTAAATTGGAATTAGATACACTAGAATGAAAAATCGTGACCAGGACTGAATTACTGAGACCACAGCCTATTCTATAGAGCCGCTCTTTGGTCTGAATAGCCATACCCTATTCTGAAGCAACCCGTCCTCAGACCAAGTTCTTTCCATTCAGCGGTCGACCCCAAAGCCTCATTCATCAATGTTAACATGCTTTTCATTCAAAATAGGAATTTTCTCAAATATAATTTAATATTGTTATACACACAGAAATCACAATAGCGTGATATATCATATGAATAAATCCACAAGGGACGTGATGAGGATTCGAACCAACATCCAGGATGATCCCAGACGCGCCATAATCAACTGCGCCACGACATGGTATAAGAATTGCAACCGGGATTGCCACTGCCCTCACACGGATCCCAGCCTCTCCGAGACACAAACCAGGGTTTACACAATTTCCCCATGCACTCGGGGCCCCTGTCAACAAGATGCTCTACCTCTTCGCCCTTACTTCCTTACACATAGAAATCACAATAGTGTGATACATCAATCACGGTTGGTGTCTCGAAGAGACTGCGGGATCTGTGTGAGAGCAGTTGCAATCCCGGTTGAAATTCTTATACCATGTCGTGGCCCAGTTGATTATGGTGCGTCTGGGATCATCCAAGACGTAAGTTAGAACCCTCATCACGGCCCTTGTGGATTTATTCAGTATTGCTATATATTACCATACTGTGCATAATTAGACTTTGGTTTGGTTAGGTGTTTAGGATCTGTTGGCGATTATTTGTATTTGTAGTACGTGGGTGAACCATTTACAGCGTTGTGGTTCGAACAAAAATCGTCAGTGAAGCACTTGTTCCGGAAGTGTTCGAACGATAATATATAACAATATTAATTTATATTTGAGAAAATTTCCTATTTTGAATGAACAGCATGTTAACACTGATGAATGCGGCTTTGGGGTCGACCGCTGGATAGAAAATGGACTTCGTCTGAGGACGGGTCGCAGCTGGAGGACCATAGCTGGAAGTTGGGTTAATATTTACTAATAATTTACTAGGCTTCACCTAGGCCTAAATATACACAACATTTTAATACTGAATAATAATATATATCTGGGAAAATAGTTTCCATTATGCAATATGTACATTTAGAAATGCAAAACAAAATATGGATAATCAAGCAGCGAAACTAGCTTAT
Organism: Procambarus clarkii; assembly: GCF_040958095.1. Classification (NCBI taxonomy): domain Eukaryota; kingdom Metazoa; phylum Arthropoda; class Malacostraca; order Decapoda; family Cambaridae; genus Procambarus; species Procambarus clarkii. Next base: position 16,469,385 of record NC_091174.1, read on the forward strand.
ATAAAGATATTTTAATTACAAGTATCTCTTTCATCCATAACCTGTTTACTGACCTCCGTCATATCCCAAACCCTTATCATGCATATCCCTTCCACGTGCCATAGTTAATATTTATATCGAGAATGTCAACATTTATATCGAGAATGTCAACATTTAGAACCAGAATGTCAACATTTAGAACCAGAATGTCAACATTTAGAACCAGAATGTCAACATTTAGAACCAGAATGTCAACATTTAGAACCAGAATGTCAACATTTAGAACCAGAATGTCAACATTTAGAACCAGAATGTCAACATTTAGAACCAGAATGTCAACATTTAGAACCAGAATGTCAACATTTAGAACCAGAATGTCAACATTTAGAACCAGAATGTCAACATTTAGAACCAGAATGTCAACATTTATAACGAGAATGTTAGCACTTATATAAAAAAATTAACATTTATATCGAGAATGTTAATGAGGGTCAAGTTAACATCACCCTTGTCGTCCTGAATGATGGCCCTACACTAGTACAGTCCTCACGAGGTAACAAGCTCATCCTCGTTAGTGGCCAGGGTCATTAAGGAGGGTCCAGAGACTGAATTGACCCACGATATGGAACTCCATCTACACAGGTTCATTACGACGATGAAGAGAGGTGAGTGGGGGAAGAGCAATTAGAGGCAAGTGGTTAGCTGGCCAGCCTGCCACAATTAGGCGGCCGTGAGGACGGGGAAGGACTCCAATTACCAACTGGTTCAGAGATATTAAGGCCTTGAAGATTAGCGTGGAACTTCCGAACGAGTTGTTTGGACCCAATATATGGGAAGTAGGAGAGTAACGTGGGAGTGTTCTACCTTCTGTTCATCACAGCTCGTGTTCTACCTGCTGTTCATCACAGTTTTGAACTAATATTCTTTTTTTAAAGGGGAGGGGGTGAAAGAAGTAATTCAGTACTGGTGTAGATTGAGCAGTGGTGTTGCGTCAGGTTTTTAAATGGTGGTAATGCTTCCATTGTGGTACTGATATTCATTAAAGGTTTTGTAGTCACCTAGTTGTGCTTGCGGGGGTTGAGCTTTGGCTCTTTGGTTAATGTGTGTGTCTCTTGTGTGTGTGTGTGTGTGTAATGTGTGTGGTGTGTGTGAGTGTGGAGTGTGGTGTGTGTGTGAGTGTGGAGTGTGGTGTGTGTGTGTGTGTGTGGGGTGTGTGTGTGTGTGCGTGTGGGATGTGTGTGTGTGTGTGTGTGTGTGGGATGTGTGTGTGTGTGTGTGGGATGTGTGTGTGTGTGTGTGTGTGTGTGTGTGTGTGTGTGGTGTGTGTGGTGTGTGTGGTGTGGGTGTGTGTGTGTGTGTTTACTAGTTGTGTTTTTGCGGGGGTTGAGCTTTGCTCTTTCTGCCCGCCTCTCAACTGTCAATCAACTGTTTACTAACTACTATTTTTTTTTTTTTTTTTTTCCACACCACACACACACCAGGAAGCAGCCCGTGACAGCTGACTAACTCCCAGGTACCTATTTACTGCTAGGTAACAGGGGCACTTAGAGTGAAAGAAACTTTGCCCATTTGTTTCTGCCTCGTGCGGGAATCGAGCCCGCACCACAGAATTACGAGTCCTGCGCGCTATCCACCAGGCTACGAGGCCCCTCCACCAGGCTACGAGGCCCACACACACACATGTGTGTGTGTGTGTGTGTGTGTGTGTGTGTGTGTGTGTGTGTGTGTGTGTGTGTGGTGTGTGTGTGTGTGTGTGGGGTGTGTGTGTGGGGTGTGTGTGTGTGTGTGTGGGGTGTGTGTGTGTGTGTGGGGTGTGTGTGTGTGTGGGGTGTGTGTGTGTGGGGGGGGTGTGTGTGTGGGGGGGGGGGGGTGTGTGTGTGTGGGGGGGTGTGTGTATGGGGTGGGTGTGTGTGTGTGTGTGTGGGGTGTGTGTGTGTGGGTGTGTGGGGTGTGTGTGTGTGGGTGTGTGTGTGTGTGGGTGTGTGTGTGTGTGTGTGTGTGTGTGTGTGTGGGGTGTGTGTGTGTGTGTGTGTGTGGGGTGTGTGTGTGTGGGGGGTGTGTGTGGGGGGTGTGTGTGTGTGTGTGGGGTGTGTGTGTGTGTGTGGGGTGTGTGTGTGTGTGTGGGGTGTGTGTGTGTGTGTGGGATGTGTGTGTGTGTGTGTGGGATGTGTGTGTGTGTGTGGGATGTGTGTGTGTGTGTGTGTGGGGTGTGTGTGTGTGTGTGTGGGATGTGTGTGTGTGTGTGTGTGTGGGATGTGTGTGTGTGTGTGTGGGATGTGTGTGTGTGTGTGTGGGATGTGTGTGTGTGTGTGTGGGATGTGTGTGTGTGTGTGTGTGGGATGTGTGTGTGTGTGTGTGGGATGTGTGTGTGTGTGTGTGGGATGTGTGTGTGTGTGTGTGGGATGTGTGTGTGTGTGTGTGGGATGTGTGTGTGTGTGTGTGGGATGTGTGTGTGTGTGTGTGTGGGATTGTGTGTGGGGTGTGTGTGTGTGGGGTGTGTGTGTGTGGGGTGTGTGTGTGTGGGGTGTGTGTGGGGTGTGTGTGTGGGATGTATGTGGGATGTATGTGTGTATGTGTGTGTTACATCTTGGTTAAAGTTACTCGAGTGGTATTTATGGTATATTAATGTTGCTTCAGTGAAGGTGATGTTGCTCTCATGATGACGTACCTACCGTGATGGTAAACGACACAGTATTGCACCCATGGTGATGTTGCACCTCTGATGTAGTTGCCGTTGTGTTATATGTTGCTTCAAAGGTAATATTACCACTTGAACTTCAAAGGGATTGCGCTCTAGCTGCCGTAGAGTGTGGACGTGTTGCCTGACCTCTCCGGCAGTTGGTGGGTGTTTGCCAGTTTGGCCGGCTGAGGGCGCGTGCGTCAGCACTGCCCGCCTGGTCAGTGCTGACGTGGAGTTCAAGATGGGGGTCCCACTTCCCCCTATAGTGCAGCCTCAGTCTGTGGGCCTCGAGTTTTCTGGCCAAGCTGGGTACCCGGAGGTGGTGCTTGTGTTGTATGAAATGCTTCATGTCCCTGTGGTGGACATTTATTGCGTCGAGTTGGTGACAGTACGTAGGCCGATTATCAAGTTTACAGAGGAGCTGGCGTATCGGGAGTTTCTCCGTCGCTATGAGACAGCCAGTGTGGGCACTGTGACCCCTCTCCGATCGTAGTGGTGCCCTCAATTATGTTAGTGTTCATAGAGCACCCTAGGAGTTTCCGGAGGGACTGCTACGGCGTTACTTCGGCCAGTTTGGCACGGTTGTTAGTGTGCGGTTGCACATGCTTTTCGCGGGGACGTTCAAGGGTGTGTGGACAAACATTCGCACCCTGGGAATGCGGCTACGATCGGACATTCCGTCCTCTGTGAGACTCCTGCGATACCACGTTCGAGTGTTTTACACCTGCCAGCCTCGGACATGTCATCATTGTGGCCTTTTGGGCCATCATGCTGCTAGGTGTTCTCTGCCTGCTGTTGCGCCCATGAACTTCTTCAGCGAGGATGATTTCCCACCGCTTCCTGTGGAGGAGGCTTCGGTGGGTGTGGATGTGAATGTCTCTTTGGCTGATGCTGTGACCACTGTGTCGACTGGTGCACCTCCTGTTGTTGTCACCTCTCCTCCTGAGGTTGTGTCGCCATCAGGTGCTCGTCCTGCTCCAGTTGGTGTCCCCAGAGTTCCTGTGGATCTTTTGACTGCCTTCTGCACGGCTCCCCATATTTGTGTTCTTCACCTGCTGCATCTGTCTATGCGCCCTCGCCGTGTGTCCCGGTTATTCTGGGTGCTGGGTTGGATATGGTGCCTCCTCCTGTGCCCGGCCTGGTACCCCATGTGGTTGAGGATGCTGCCGTTCTACGGCGAGCGTCGGTTCGCCCAGCTTGTGTTGCCCATGTCTCAGAGTCAGCCTCCGTATCTGATGATGTGCGGCCGGAGCCTAAGCGTTCCCGGCGTTCTTCTTCTTCCTGGGCTGATGTTGGTAAATTAAACGACTGTGGATCTTCCGGCGACGACCGGGTAACTCCGGTGCGTCGCATTCTACGGTGGTGGCAGAGGTGCATGTACCTGCGGTTGCCGGTATCAGTGTTTCGGCATCTCCTTCTGGTGTGGTGCCTGTGGATCATGCTTCTGTTGTGTGTCACCCACGTCGGTTGGTTCCGGTTCTTCATGGGCAGGTGGTTTCCCCTGATGAGGTTCATGGTGCGCGTAGTGACCTGGTGGTGGTGAAAAATGTTGCTCGCTCTGAGGTTCCTGAGCCCCCTTCCTCGTTCCCCGTTTCCTCAGTGGCGGCTTTGACGCCTCTTCCGTCTTCGGCCGTCTCTTCTGTATCTCCTGCGGTGTCGGTGGTGTTACCGTCTCGGCAGCCATCGCCTTCTCCTGTGTGTTCGGTGGCGGCGCCATCTCAGCGGCCTACCTACGCTTCTTCGGTGTCTTCTGCTTCCTCGGAGAGGGTGTTTGGCCCTACCCTGCTTCGTTATGCGACTTGTGACGGTGAACTTAGGAAGTGGCCGTTTCCACCTGACTTGGTGATTTCTGAGCTTATGCAAGCCCTGTGGAGGCAGGGGGATCGTCCCCCCTACCAACATGGAGTATTTGATTTGGGAGGCCTATAAGCAGAAGTATCCTTGGGATGAGTTCCCTGAAAAATATGTTCCTGTCTCTGAGAAATGTATTCCTCGCTCGTGATTTCTTTGTTTGCTGTGTGTTGTGGTTTGTTTCCATTTGTGTGCGTGGTTGTGGAGTGCTGGTCGTATGTGTGTGTGTGGGGTGGGGCTGGTGTGTTTTCCAGGTTCCTGCATGCTCCGGTTTGTGGTTGAGGATTTATTAGTGTGAATTGTGTGTGTCTGTCCGGTTCCTGTGCGCTCCGGTGTTTGTGTGTCTGGTTGAGGATGTCCTGTTAATAAGTTTTTATGTTTGTGGTTTTTTTTAATTGTATTGGTTGTGCGCTTGTTTGTGTGGTGTTGCGTGCCCTTCGGGCTGCTTGCACGGCCCAGCCTGTTTTTGTTCTAATGTGTTGCGGTTGTAGTTTTCTTTGTTTCTGTGTTCTATATTTGTATTCCCTTTCTTGTTTTTATCATTATGTATTAGTGCCTCTCCGTGTGTGGTTTACGGGACCTGTACGCTCGTTTTGTATAATTATGTTCCGGTGTTAGGGTTGTTGGGTGAGGGTTTGGGTGCTATGTGCTGCACTGTTGACCTTTCTGTACTGTTTTCCTGTGTTTGTAATTATTGTTGTGTTTTTGTTGTCGGCCCTTCAGGCCGGTGTTTTGTACTTTAGACCTTTTGTTATTTTGTAATTTTGCGAGTTTGTACGTTTGTACTTCTGTGCTCTACTTGTTTTGTTCTAGTTTGTTTTTTGTTTTGCTTTTATTGTACTTATGCGCATGCATGTAAAAATAAAAAATAAAATTGAACTTCAAACACTGATTGCTCAGGTGTTAAAGATCTATTGGCCTCTGTGGGGTTATCCAGACTACCAAAACAGCATAATTATCAACCAGCAAGTATACTTCAGGCCCCAATAAGGCTCTTGGTAAACTCTTAGTGTATATATGCCGAGAAATTGTGTTCTCCTTTCAGTGTAAATATTTCTGCTCAACACTGTTTAAGATAATCTATCCTGCACTCAATAACAGAAGTACGAAAACAAACTATAGCTAACGTTAATATGACAAGATTTAACAAAGCTGCCAGAACACCTTTTTATTCAACCCATCCTCTGACCAAGTCCATTCCATCCAGCGGTTGACCCCAAAAATGCATTCATCAATATTAACATGCAGTTCATTCAAAATAGGAATTTTCTCAAATATAAATTAATATCGTTATATATTAGCACACTGTGCATATTTAGGCACTGGTTAGGTTAAATTAGGTGTTTAGGTTGTGTTGATTATTTGTATTTGTGAGTGAAGCATTTACAGCGTTGTTCGAACAAAAGTCGTCAGCAAAGCACTTGTTCGAGAAGTGTTCGAACGTCATCAATTGAGAGTCGTGTGTAAGTAATTATCAAAAGAAGGCACCAAACCGGAAAGGCTATGTAGCATCATCAAATGTGCGGGATAATCAGAGGGCGCTAAATATCACCAAGAATGCCAATACGAAAACAGAAACGTATTAGGCGAATGATATCAAAAATATCCGAGTTACCAAGAATTCTATCAAGGGACAAGTGACCGCGAGGGACAGTCGGAAAGCAAGACACGCTCGTCCTGGAAGTCAGGACATTCAACAAGGATATGCACGACGGTAAAAGGGACAACGCAATTTGGACAATAAGGAGCAGGGCGGCGCTCCATTAAATGACCGTGAGTTAAGCGAATATGGCCAAGGCGCAATCGCGCTAGAGCCGTTTCCCACCGCCGGTTTCAGTGGCAGGAGGAAGGCTACGGCGACACACAACGCTTCCGCAGTTTGTTACCAACAACAGTTTGTTACCAACAACCCTGCCTAGGTCGTGTGTAAACCGTTTTTCATTATGAATGAAAAATGTTTATGCCCTCCAAACAGGGTGTTTGGAGGGTGCATGGAATGGATTTTGGCCTTTGTTTACAAGGATGGGCTGGTTTATTAATGAAAACTATTTACACTCGACTCGCACAACCTCTTCAGGCCAGGATCGTTAAAGCGGCAACAGCCCCCAAGACTTATTCATCAATTTTAACACACTGTATTAAAAATAGATTTGTTCTCCTATATAAACTAATATTATTCATTAAAGAGCAATGTATAGTTGGGCATAGATTAGGTTAGGTATTTAGGTTCTGGTGGCGATAATTTGCATTTGAAGTTCGTCGATGAAGCATTTACTGCATTGTAATTCGAACAGATGTCGTCAGCGAAACACTGTTCGAGAAATGTTCGAACGCTATCAGCTATGAGTTGTGTGTGTAATCCATTTTTCATTCATAAACAGGGGGATTTGTTGGTTTGATTAACTAGCATTTGGCCGTAGTTTATGAGAACGTGCTGTTTGTCGATGAGGACACACTGACTCAACTGTGACGTTCGACCATTTCTCGAATAGTGCTTTACTTACGACCTCTGTTCGAATGGCAACTCTATGAATGCTTCACCCACGATCGACAAATGCAAATAATTGCCAACAAAACCTAAACACCTCACCTAACCTGTGCCTAACTTTACATAGAACTCTCATATATAATAATATTATATTATATATGAAAGTATGTTACAATTGATGAATGCATCTCTGGGGTCGGTTACCAGATGGACGAGCATTCCCTGAAGATAAAATGAGTATTTTTTATACATAGGGTACATGATAGTTTGATTATCTAGTATTTGGCTAGTGTTCATGAAGACGGGCTGAATAATTGGCAACTGAAATACATGAACTAGTCTATATAGTCTAGGTTTGGGGTTGGCCTCATTTTGGACGAGCATAGCCTTACAACCGCTTGGGGGTTGGCAGCAGCTTTAACGAGGACAGCCTGAGGATTGGTTGAAGTAGACTGCTGCTTGCACGAGCATAGCCTAAGGGTTGGCTTCAATACAAGAGCCTAGTGTTAGAAGAAAAAAAGTCACCGACCTTATTAAATGAAAACAAAAATGGAAATCAATTAACAAATAGTAGAACCGCCTCTACGACCATAAAAGTCTTCGTCAAATACTGACGTATTATCACCGACGATAGTCTGTTGTTGTACTTTTGTCAACCTCATTATGTTCGAAGGTATTGAAGAAAATGTGATGAATTCAATTCTATCCTGGACCCAAAACATTCCCGAATCCAACGTACATAAAATCCCTTAACAAAACCTAGTCTCTTCGTGTACCATACCTTATATGATTATTTTTTTTTTTATAAAAATATGGTTGTTATTACTTAGCATGGAAGCGTCGGCCTATCATCCGGGCATAGATGTATTTGTTCACAGGCACAGCAACCGGAAATCATGAACCAACCCCAGGAGGATTTGGAACAGCAGCTATCAAACCCCATCACGCCAGACTTCTCTCTCTTACCAACGGCCATCTGAAACCTTTCCAACTCCTGAATAGGCCATTGTTGACACAAACTCTCGTGTCATATGCATATCCAACAACGGAGTACCATGGAAGTAGCGGCGATGCAATATAAACATTATTCATCCCTGTCAAGTACAGAGGCTCTTGAAAAATAACATAGAATCAAATACTAAAAGGAGACTCACCCTTGACGAGGACACCGCTTAATCAGAAAAAGTTCACTCGAAATTACGCTTACAATCATGGCTTCGACACTAATGATAAAGCCTCTAGACCAAGAAATAAAATCCAGTGCCACTACCTGAAACCTTATACAAGAACTCGATATCATTCCAGTCAAGGTCTTGGACCAGCCCAAGATTGTCACTGACAAGGGAGCATTACACTCAGAAAAACCATACACCACGTCCGTCCCTTATTACATTGTCACAACTGACGATCACTCTCCCTGGCACACCACACAACTGTTCTGACGACACAAATTTAACCAATCCCACCTAAAGCCTAATCGCTAACAGTTTTGAAAGAATGTTGTAAGATTGGTTAAGCCAGAAAAGTGGTCCTTTTCTGGCTTAACCAATTTCGAAAGTTTTCGAGCGAAAACTTTCGCTCTACATGACAAATTCCTCGATTTGAGTAAGAGCTTAATGATACTAGTTGATTATAACATTCTTAGTCATATTACTCCGAACACTATACTACAACACCTGAGTAAAATCCTCACCAATCACCTCCCACATTCATAAACAAAGCAGCTGACATCCCAGGCTATTTACCCCTCACTGCAACACAATCCTCACCCCACACTTCCCTGACAGCAAAGTCAGGGAAGTAATGAAAAATTTTCTTCACAGGACAAGACATGAGTACAGCTGGCAAGGAAATATTCCCTCCTCCCAGCATCACTGGCAACTCTTCGTTGTTGTGGTGATTTTAGATTCAGCTTCTCGGAACAAAAAGTTCTAAGCACCACAGGCTATAGTGAGCCCGTAGTGGACTCATCTGGCACAGGAGATGTGCCGGCTACTCTCCGATTGATGAAGATTAAGCCACCCAAGAGGTGGCACGAGCATGATTAGCCCGTGTTAGATTTTTTTAATGAGTGTGATCTTTGGTCGTGAGGCTACTCTCCTATGTAAGTTTCCAAATTAACCTAGAGTGTGGTACAAAACACCATCCGTATTTGTAATAACCGGTCCGTAATTATTACAGATATCCACCATTTGTTCTGAACACCAAACACACTCTTCCTTCCATAACAGATAAGTCGATATCTTCTACCCAAACAACCGATCACTAGTTTGCAGACGAATGTGTGTGTCTTCAGTAACATCATCCCTCAAAATATTATCCTCGCCTTCAAAAAGGCAATTTCACCAAAATACCAAAACCACTCAGAGGGTATGGTCTCTCAATATTCTCCCACAGCTGACTTAAATGGCTCATTGCAGTGCACAATGCACCCAGGCAGTGCACAAAGCCTCTCTCTTTTACCCTTGGATGGAAACTCATGTTTGGTGTCCACAGGATGCCCACATGTTCAGGAATACTTATATCATACGGAGGCCGCCGTATGTCCAGGTAGAAAGTAGATACAAGGGAGTTAAGCAATTGCGCCATAGCAAATGAGAGTTAGGAAGTACACAGCTTGAAGGTACCTAGCATGAGAGAGGGAACGCCAGCGAGGCGAGAGAGGGAACGCCAGCGAGGCGAGAGAGGGAACGCCAGCGAGGCGAGAGAGAAGCTCTGACCTCTGGGGTCAGTCTCAACCAGCGCGATGAAGAATAACAACAGTGACGTATTATGACGTCGTTCTTCCACCCATCATGTAACAATCAATATTTTTGGTTCCGGCAACTTCGCTGCAACGCCATTGGTCAGTTGGTAGACCTGGTGTTTGTGCCCCGAGGAATCGTGCAACCCTTTGCAAGATTATTCTCTTGAGGAACTCCGTATGTGGTTAACGTGTCCTTCTGTCTATCGGCCAATAGACAGAACACCGTCCGTTCCTCCCTGTCAAGTTAAACTCTGCATTCAGCTCGATATACCAATGCTCGCCCAGAATCGCGACCATGACTATATAGTTCAGAAATCTTCTAGAGCCACAAAGTCTGTGAATCACCAGAGCGAAACAGACTGGTATCAGGTAACATCTGTGAGATCGAGATTATTGTGGCATTCACTTTATGTTCTACTTGATGTGGTCCCCCCCCCCACTGAGTCCTGGTCTCCCTGCCCCCCCTCTCTCACCTCACCCTCCTCATTAGTGCCTTAGTGGCACTTCCCCTATCCTCCTCCTTTCTTTCTCTCTCCGCTCGTTTTTTCCCCTCCCCCCTTTTCCCCTCTCTCCCACCAACTCAACAATTCTCTTCCTCCCCCTCTCTCTTTCCCTCTCCTCAACACTTCATCCCCCCCCCCCCTCCTCTCTCTCTCCCTCCCTCTCTCATATTCCCCTCCACGTATCCTATCCCTGGCATCCCCGACCAACTTAGTGGCACGTTTATTGAGTGATCTTCGTCTGACACTTGAACCCTCTCTCTACTGGCAGTGTTTACCTTGACACTCGTGGATATGGCACTCTCTTGCGCCCTCTCCGCAGCTTACGCACATGCGCATGCACACGCGCGCGCGCGCACACACACACACAACACACACTCACGGGCGCTGTTACTGAGAGGACAGCATGCTGGATACACAGTCCTGTGGTCCGGGATTCGATTCCCTGTGCCGGGGAGATTGACAGTGTTCTTTCACCCTGAAGTCCTGTTACCTAGCAGTAAATAGGTACCTGGGAATTAGACAGCTGTTACGGGTTGCTTCCTAAGTGGAGTGAGTGTGTAAGAGTGAGGGTGTGTGTGTGGTGTGTGTGTGTGTGTTTGTGTGTGTGTGTGTGTTGTGTGTGTGTGGTGTGTGTGTGTGTGTGTGTGGTGTGTGGTGTGTGTGGTTGTGTGGTTGTGTGGGTGTATGTGGTGTGTGGTGTGTGTGTGTATGTGTGTGTGTATGTGTGTATGTGTGTGTACTCACCTAATTGTACTCACCTAATTGTGCTTGCGGGGGTTGAGCTCTGGCTCTTTGGTCCCGCCTCTCAACCGTCAATCAACTGGTGTACAGATTCCTGAGCCTATTGGGCTCTATCATATCTACATTTGAAACTGTGAATGGAGTCAGCCTCCACCACATCACTTCCTAATGCATTCCATTTGCTAACTACTCTGACACTGAAAAAGTTCTTTCTAACGTCTCTGTGGCTCATTTGGGTACTCAGCTTCCACCTGTGTCCCCTTGTTCGCGTCCCACTAGTGTTGAAAAGTTCATCCTTGTTTACCCGGTCGATTCCCCTGAGGATTTTGTAGGTTGTGATCATGTCCCCCCTTACTCTTCTGTCTTCCAGTGTCGTGAGGTTCATTTCCCGCAGCCTTTCCTCATAACTCATGCCTCTTAGTTCTGGGACTAGTCTAGTAGCATGTGGTATGTGTGTAGTGTATGTGTATGTGTATGTGTGTGTATGTGTGTTGTATGTGTGTGTGTGTATGTATGTGTGTGCGCGCGGAAGTGATGTGGTGGAGGCTGACTCCATACACAGTTTCAAATGTAGATATGATAGAGCTCAATAGGCTCAGGAATCTGTATCACCAGTTGATTGACGGTTGAGAGGCGGGACCAAAGAGCCAGAGCTCAACCCCCGCAAGCACAATTAGGTGAGTACACACACACACACAGTGAGGAGTGAGAAGTCGGACTGGCGTAGAATAACAAGCGGGGTGCCTCAAGGATCGGTGCGGGGACCCTCATTTATGTAAATGACCTATCGACAGGAGTTGAGTTTTTATATGTCGATGTTTGCAGACGATGCAAAACTAATGGGAAGAGTTGCGACAGATGAGGATTGTAAGATTCTCCAAGATGTCTTAAACAAGGTGCAGAGTTGGGACAAGAAATGGCTGCTGGAGTTCAACATCATCATATTGTAAGGTGGTGGAAATGGGAAGATGAGCCAAGAGACCGAAAGGCCATTACACATGGAATGGAAAACTACCTCCCTATAACCACTAGAGAAAAAGACATGGGAGTGGACATAGCACCAAACCTAACTATAAATTCTCACATCAATAGAATAACCGTAAGGTACATACACTACTCTGGCAAAAATCAGAATATCCTTCAGGAACTTTAACAAGGAGGCTTTTAGATCACTGTATATGACCTGTGTGAGGCCAGTCTTAGAGTATGCGCCCCATCGTGGAGCTCCATCTTAAAATCTTGTCAGGAAGCTCGAAATGTCCTTAAGTGTGCAACGGGACTTTCCAGAATTGCGAGAAATGAGGTTTCAAGAGAGACTGAAGGAACCGAACGTGACAACGTTAGAAAGTATGATAGATAGAGGAAACATGATTGAGGCATATAAAATTCTTATGGGGATTGGCAGAGTGGAAAATGAGGAAAAGTTTACAGTGAATACCAATAGAGCACGAGGATATGGATGGAAGCTTGAGACTCATACACGGCATACAGATGTTAGGAAGTTTTCCTTTAGCGTAAGAGTAGTGGAAAAATGGAATGAACTAAAGAAGCAGGTTGTAGATGCACACTTTATTAATACCTTTAACAGTAGATATGATAAGGAAATAGGTCAGGAGTCATTGCATAAAACAGGCGGGCCACCAAGAACTGGAGCTCGATCCTCCAGGCACAAATAGGTGACCACACATACACACACACCACACACACACACACAACACACACACACACACACACACCACACACACACACACACACACAAGAAATCCATGGTATAATAGGACATGTATGGAAGCAAAGAAACTGAACAAAAGGGCGTGGAGGAACTTCCGGAATAACTAGAACACCAGAAAGCAGAGAGAGATACCAGAGAACCATGAATGAGTATGTCGGAATGAGTATGAGTATGTCAGGGTGAGAAGAGAAGCAGAGAAAGTTATGAAAATGATATAGGAAAACAAAGCCAAGACCGAACCAAAGCTACTCCACAGACACATCAGAAGGAAAACAACAGTGAAAGAACAGGTATTCGAAACTTAGAACGGGCGAGGACAGGTATACAGAGAATGACAAAGAGGTGTGTGTGAAGAACTCAACAAGAGGTTCCAGGAGGTCTTCACAATAGAACAAAGTGAGGTCACTGTGCTAGGAGAAAGGGAGGTAAACCAGGCGGCCTTGGAAGGTTCGAAATTATGAGAGAGGAGGTCAAGAGACACCTGCTGGTTCTGGATGTTAGAAAGGTTGTTGTTCCAGACGGGATCTCGCCATGGGTACTGAAAGAGTGTGCAGAGGCACTTTGCTTGCCACTCTCCATAGTGTATAGTAGGTCACTGGAGATGGGAGACCTACCAGAAATATGGAAGACGGCGAATGTGGTCCCAATATACAAAAAAGGGTGACAGGGAAGAGGCACTGAACTACAGGCCAATGTCCTTGACTTGTATACCATGCAAGGTGATGGAGAAGATCGTGAGAAAAAACTTTGGTAAACGCATCTGGAGAGAAGGGACTCGTGACAAATTGCCTAACATGAGTTCAGGGAGAGTAAATCTTGCCTGACTGGCTTAATAGAATTCTACGACCAGGTGACAAAGATTAAGCAAGAAAGAGAAGGCTGGGCAGACTGCATTTTCTTTGATTGTCGGAAAGCCTTTGACACAGTACCCGCATAAGAGGCTGGTACATAAACTGGAGAGACAGGCAAGTGTAGCTGGTAAGGTGCTCCAGTGGATAAGGGAGTATCTAAGCAATAGGAAGCAGAGAGTTATAGTGAGGGGTGAGACCTCAGATTGGCGTGAAGTCACCAGTGGAGTCCCACAAGGCTCTGTACTCGGTCCCTATCTTGTTTCTGATATATGTAAATGATCTCCCTGAGGGTATAGATTCATTTTCTCTCAATGTTTGCGGACGATGCCAAAATTATGAGAAGGATTAAGATAGAGGAGGACTGTTTGAGGCTTCAAGAAGACCTAGACAAACTGAAGGAATGGTCAAACAAATGGTTGTTAGAGTTTAAACCCAAGCAAATGTAATGTAATGAAAGATAGGTGTAGGGAGCAGGAGGCCAGATACAAGGTACCATCTGGGAGATGAAATACTTCAAGAATCAGAGAAAGAAAAAGACTTGGGGGTTTGATATCACGCCAGACCTGTCTCCTGCAGCCCATATCAAGAGGATGACATCAGCGGTATATGCCAGGCTGGCCAACATAAGAACTAACATTCTAGAAACTTGTGTTAAGGAATCATTAAGAATTTTGTATACCACATATGTAGGCCAATCCTGGAGTATGCAGCCCCAGCATTGGAGTCCATATCTAGTCAAGGGATAAGACCTAAACTGGAAAAGGTTCAAAGGTTTGCCACCAGACTAGTACCCGAGCTGAGAGGTACTGAGCTACGAGAGAGACTACGGGAATTAAACCTCACTTCGCTGGAAGACAGAAGAGTTAGGGGGGACATGAATCACCACATTCAAGATTCTGAAGGGATTTGATAGGTAGATAAAGACAGTTTATTTAACACAAGGGACACACGCACTAGGTGACACAGGTGGAAACTGAGTGCCCAATTGAGCCACAGAGATATTAGAAAGAACTTTTTTAGTGTCAGAGTGGTTGACAAATGGAATGCATTAGGAAGTAATGTGGTGGAGGCTGACTCCATACCACTGTTTCAAGTGTAGATATGATAGAACCCAATAGGCTCAGGAACCTGTACACCTGTTGATTGACGGTTGAGAGGCGGGCCCGAATGAGCAAAGCTCAACCCCGCAAGCATAATTAGGTGAATACACTAGGCGAATACACAGAGGGCCTCGCGGCTGAGTAGACAAAGGTTCGCGGTTCGTAGTCCGAATGGCCCGGGTTCGATTCCTCGCGGAGCAGGAATCAAACGGGTAAAAACTTTCTCCTGAAAGGTCCCTTCCCTTCACCCTGATGCCCTGTTCACCTAGCGGTAAATACGTACCTTTGAATTAGACAGTTACTACGGGCTGCTTCCTGGGGATGTATTTACTATTTGTATCTGCAGAATCGAGCTATTTGCTCTTGGACCCCGCCTTTCTAATTTATTTTTCCTCTATGTCTACTACATATATACTCTAACACACACACACACACACACACACACACACACACACACACACACACACACACACACACACACACACTGTCCCTTTGGAGACCAAAGGGACAGTACACAATGAAGGGGAACAGCCTACCTGTAACGATGCGTGAAAGAGACCTGGGGGTGGACGTAACACCTAATCTATCTCCTGAGGCACATATTAATAGGATAACGACAGCAGCGTACTCTACACTGGCAAAAGTTAGAACATCATTCAGAAACCTAAGTAAGGAGGCATTTAGGGCGCTTTACACTGCCTACGTAAGGCCAGTCTTAGAGTATGCCGCCTCATCATGGAGTCCCCATCTGAAGAAGCATATAATGAAACTGGAAAAGGTTCAGAGGTTTGCAACGAGACTTGTCCCAGAGCTACGAGGGATGGGGTATGAAGAGCGCCTGAGGGAACTGTGCCTTACGACACTAGAAAGAAGAAGGGAGAGGGGGGACATGATAGGAACGTATAAGATACTCAGAGGAATTGACAGAGTGGACATAGACGAAATGTTCACACGGAATAGTAACAGAACGAGAGGACATGGATGGAAGCTTGAAACTCAGATGAGTCACAGAGATGTAAGGAAGTTTTCTTTTAGCGTGAGAGTAGTGGGGAAATGGAATGCACTTCAGGAACAGGTTGTGGAAGCAAATACTATTCATAATTTTAAAACCAGGTATGATAGGGAAATGGGACAGGAGTCATTGCTGTAAACAACCGATGCTCGAAAGGCGGGATCCAAGAGTCAATGCTCGATCCTGCAAGCACATATAGGTGAGTACATATAGGTGAGTACACACTTCGGAGCCGGCCGGCCGAGCGGACAGCAAGCTGGGCACGTGATCCTGTGGTCCCGAGTTCAATCCCAGGCGCCGGCGAGAAACGATGGGCAAAGTTTCTTTCATCCTATGCCCCTGTTACCTAGCAGTAATTAGGTACCTGGGAGTTAGTCAGCTGTCACGGGCTGCTTCCTGGGGTGTGTGTGGGGGGAGGGAGGGAAAGAGGGAGTTGTGAGGAGAAAGCACCAAGCCATGACGACTATTTAGGACTGGGAAGGGGGTCAGGATAAGAATTTGGGATTGAAGAATAATGGCCAACCTCTTGGACGGTCGGGGATTGAACGCCGATCTGCATGAAGCGAGACCGTCGTTCTACCGTCCAGTCCAAGTGGTTGGACTTGGGTGGGGAAGAAAAAAAAAGTAGTAGAAACAGTTAAGTGACAGTTGAGAGGGGGCCGAAAGAGCAGAGCTCAACCTCAGTAGTAGGGATGGCTCCACACAGGGGAATTTTTTTTTCTGGGAGAAAATTCCCCTGTGCGCCCCAAGGGTTTCAGGTAAATTTAGAATATCCCCTGTGCGCCCCAAGGGTTTCAGGTAAATTTAGAAATTCGTGTATAGCGCTTGGGGGTTTTCAGGTAAATTTTGTCAGTCGCAGATTTTAGAAGTAAGGATTTCTTATGAGAAAAATAATTTCCGAGACTTAGAAGTTTGTTAAAGCCTTATGGGAGAAATTCAAATAACGTGTGTAGCACTTTAGGGCTTCCAGGAGAACTCTACGGACATATTTTACATGTTTTCAACTTACAAAATCGTCTATGTAAGCCTTAGTTATTCATATAAATTTAGAAAATCACCTGTGTAAGTCATGGTTTTCAGGGTTTCGTACATCACACCCCCCTCCCTCCCCCCTTACCTCGCAATCTGTCGCCTCACCTGTGTTTACTTTACGCCCGGTCAGCCAGACCTCTTATCTTATGTTATCTTCTCATAATATCTGGACCGTCCCTCCTCTCTCTCTCTCTCTCCTTTCATTCAGTTCAACTATTTTCCAACATCGTATGTTTGCTCCTTTTCATTAAGCAAGTCAGTTTTACACAAATAAATCATGTTAGTAAGCATGTTCTAGCTCACGTTCCCCCACCTTAGTCCCCTGTCATATAATGAATACTATCATTCCAATCCCTCTAAAATTTAAAAATAATCATATTTCAAATGTAGTTCAATACAGTAATTAGTTACCAAGCTCCAGCTCTTGTCCTCCGCCTTAGCTCTCTCTCGTATCTTCGTTAGTATCAGTCCAATTTCCCTGAAATTTCTACCCTCTGTATTTCAGACATAGTTTAGTAAATGCAAACAATTATCAAACTCTAGCTCTTGTCCCCAGCTTAGTTCATTTGTACAAAATCATTAGTAACAGTCCAAATTCCCTGAAATTTTTAGCCTCTGTATTTCAGACACCGTAAATAAGATCAAAACAGTTACCAAGCTCAGCTCTTGTCCTCCGCCTTAGCTCTCTCTCGTATCTTCGTTAGTAACAGATCAATTCCCCTGAAATTTCTACCCTCTGCATTTCAGACACCGTAAATAAGATCAAAATAGTTATCGAGCTCCAGCTCTCGTCCCCGCCTTAATTCTCTTTCGTATCTTTGTAAATAACCCATCAATTTCCCTAAAATTAAAAGCAGACATACTTCAAAGTTAGTAAATAAGATCAAGTCAGTTACTGAGCTCCAGCTCTCGTCCCCGCCTTAGTTCTCTTTCATATCTTTGTAAATAAACCATCAATTTCCCTTAAATTTTTACCCTCTGTATTTCAGACATAGTTTAGTAAATGCAAACAATTATAAAACTCTAGCTCTTGTCCTCTGTCCAAGCTCACTTTTGTAAAATCATTACTCTCAGTCCAAATCACCCAACTACATTTTCAGACATAGTAAATAAAAACCAGTTCAGTTATCAAGTTACAACTCTTGTGCCCCAGCTTAGTTCATTTGTACAAGTTCTTTATTTTCCAACTAAATCACCCTGAGATTTAAGATCGCCGTATTTCTAACGTAGTAAAATTAATCGGGGCATTAACCAAGCTCCATTTCCTCAGCCTTAGATCATCAGACATAAATATATTCGATCAAGTCCCTCTCCAGCCTATCTGTTTATCAGAGTATTTACTTTACCCTTCTCATCCCCAACGTATCAATCCCCAACGTATCAAAACCTTCAATAATCATACTGTATTTGCATATTTTTTCTATATTCAGCTGTGTTCTTCACATTTTGTCTATGTTTTCACGTTCATCACATGTTCTCTTTACAACTTTTATACTCAATATTCATGCTAACTTCCATATTTTTTGTGTTCTTTGTCAATATTCATGTTCCTCTACAAGTTCATGTTCCTCACAAGATCACTTCGTTTTTCACCTTCACTTACATGTTTTCTACATTCTTTGTCATATTCTCCATGTTCTTCACAAGTCCATTGTTCATTCTTTGTATTCCCTATTCTCCTTATCATGTTTTCATGTTCTCTGTAAGTTCATATTCCCAGCATGTTCACTGTATTCATCAATTCTTTTCTTACATGTTTTCTGTGTTCACCGTATGTTCACTGTGTTCATTCCCTTACTTAACCTCAATTTTTTTATGTTCTTTGTTTCTTCCATTCACTAACTAGTTCTTTGTCAAATATTAGCATCAGCAATACAGTTTCCTCAACAATTTTAGTCACCAAGTTTTTATTTGCAAAAACTATGTCAAAGTAATTCTCGTAGTCAACTTAATAGTTCTACCAGCCATATTCTTAAACAAATCTACAATTTATTCAGTTCCAAATTTACAAAGACAAACCTTTCTTGTAACTTCTTAACTAAAAATCTTTCGCCAATCAACTAAAAACATAGTCACTTTCGTCATTTCTCAACTAAACTTATTATCCAGTCAACTAAAAATAGTCAGAAATAACCTCGTTCAACACTGTTCTTAACTAAAACACCCTTTCTCTTAGCTGAAAATTGTCAAAGGAAACTTCTTTCAGCACTTTCTTAACAGCCGCTATGTTTCATCAAGAAAAAATTGTCAAAGGAAACTTTCCAAAACTGTTCATAACTAGCTTTTATCCATCGTCAATCAACTAAATAATAACTTTCATCATTTCTTAACTAAACTTATTCCCCAGTCATCAGAAAATAGCCGTGTTCTTCATGTTTCATTGTCATTTCATAACTAAAATTATCCAATCATCAGAAAAAGCCATGTTCATCATGTTTTGTCTTTTTGCTTAACTAAAATTATGTTTTGTCAAGTAAGAAAAAATAACCAAAGATATCTTTCATCGCTGTTCTTAACTGACATTATACTTTGGGGAGCACAAAAATAGTCTCCCTCGTCATGTTTTGTCTTTTTCCTTAACTAAAGTATTCATCAGTCAACTAAAAATAATTGCTTCATCATGTTTCCTTGTCATTTCTTAACTGAAATATCACTTCTCTCATCTGAAATAGTCAGGATTAACCTCATTCAACACCGTTCTTAACTAAAGTAACCTTTTGCTTAGCTAAAAATTGTCAAAGGAATCTTTTCAGCACTGTTCATAACTAACTTTATCCATCGTCAAGTAAGAAAATATAGTCAAAGATATCTATCATCGTCGTTCTTAACTGACATTTATACTTTGTGGAGCACTAAAATAGTCAAATGTAACTTTTTCAACACTTTCGTAACTAAAATTATATGTCGCTAAGTAAGAAAAATAGTCAAAGGTGCTCTTCTTTACACCAAAGTTACTCTTCGAGAAATCAAAGACTCTCTTCAATACATCAAGGACTTACTCAAAGACACCAAAGTTACACTCTAAGACATCCTTCGAGACATCAAAGACTTCAATGGGACTCTTCCATTCATCAAAGACATTCTCTAAGCCCTCAAAGTTATTCTCAGCACAATCAAAAGTTATTCCAAGACAACAAAAGTCATTCTCAGAGCTATCAAAATTATTCTCGGAGTCATCAAAAGGTATTCTCTAACTCACTTTTGGTCATTAAAGTTAAGTTCTATGTTATAAAAGTTTGTCTCAGAGACATCTAAAGTTAATCTTAGAGTTATCAAATGTAATCTCTAACTCTCTTTTGTTCATCAAAGTTGATCTCAGAGTTAACAAAGGTAATCTCTAACTCACTCTCGTTCATCAAAGTTATTCAAAGAGCTAACAAAAGTTATTCTCAGAGTCACCTTCGTTCTTCAGAGATACTTTCCAAAACATCTTTATTCATCAAAGTTATTCTCAGAGGCATAAAAGTCATTCTCAGAGCTATCAAACTTGTTCTCAAAGTCATCAAACTTATTCACAGAGTCATCAAAGTTAATCTAAGACATCATTTTTCATCAAAGATATTCTCTCTAAACCATCAATGTTCTTCTCTAAGACATAAAAGTTATTCTCAGACTCACCTTCGTTCGTCAGAGAAACTTTCAAAACATCTTTGTTCATCAAACTTGTTTTCAAAGTCATCAAAAGTTAATCTAAGACATCTTCTTTCATCAAAGTTATTTTCAGAGACATCTAAAGTTATTCTCAGAGCTATCAAACTTGTTCTCAGAGTCATCAAATGTTATTCTCGAAGTCATCAAAGTTATTTTCAGAGACATCTAAAGTTAATTTCTATGTTATAAAGTTATTCTCAGAGACATCTAAAGCTAATCTTGGTCATCAAAGTTGTTCTCTAAACATCAATGTTGTTCTCCAAGACATCAAAGATGTTCTCAAAATCATAAAAGTTATTCCCAGAGCTATCAAAGTTAATCTCAGAGTTATCCAAAGATATTCTCATGTCCACAAAAGTTATTCCAAGAGACGTCAAAGTTGTTTCAAAGACTTCAAAGTTAATCTCAGAGTTATCCAAAGACATTCTCAGAGACATCTAAAGTTATTCTCTAAGACATCAAAGTTGTTCTAAGAGTTATCAAAAGTTATTCTCAGTCATGATATGTTATTCTCTAACTCACTTCCATTCATCAAAGACATTCTCTAAGTCCTGAAAGTTATTCTCTAAGACAACAAAGTCTTTCTCAGAGCTACCAAAGATGTTCTCTAAATCATAAAAGTTAATCTTAACTCACCTTCGTTCATTAGAGAAACTTTCCAATCCATATTCGTTGACCAGAGTTATTCTCAGAGTCATCAAAGCGATCTCTAATTCATCTTCGTTCTCCAAAGTTGTTCTCTAAGACACCTTCATTCATCAAAGAAACTCTCCTTCTTCCATCATGTTATTCTTTAAGACATCTTCAGTCATAAAATTTTCTCTCCAAAATGTAACTAGTTCAGCTTTTCATACCAAACCTGCATTTCTGTTAAAACATATTTTCTTAGTTGCTTTACCCTAAAACTGTTCTCTGAACTACACTGTTCAAACCTACGTAACCTATCCTCTCCACCCAATGTTACTTAGTTAACGTAACGTTCCTAAACCTAGCTTTACCTATCCTAACATACCTTACCTTACCTTCCTACATAACTTACCTTACCTTCCTAACTAACTAACTTACCTATCCTATCTTACCTAACTTATTCCTAACATAACTTACCTTACCTTCTCTAACTTAACCTAACTTTACCTATCCTAACTTAACTTACCTAACTTATTCTGCTTAACATAAACTTACCTTCATATCTTACCTAACTTTACCTATCCTATCCTAACCTAACTTGTCTTACATAACTTAATCTTACTTTCCCAAACTGATGTATCCTAACTTATCTAGTCCAACCAGACATGATCTAACTTAAGTATTCCTTCTTGTCTTTGTGTTTCGTCAATCATTGTCTCATATTCATTTACTCATTTCAAGGGTTAATTTCTCAAATGGTCACTTATGCATTTCAAGTGCTATTTGTTAGAGATTGGATATTTAAGCATTTCAAAGAATTATAATTTCTCAAATGGACGTTTTTGCATTTCAAGTGCTATTTGCTAGAGATTGAATATTTAAGCATTTCAAAGAATTTTTGTTATATATGGGCATTTACTCATTTCAAGGGATAATTTCTCAAATGGACGTTTTTGCATTTCAAGTGTTATTTGTTTAAGATTGGGTATTTAACCATTTCAAAGGATTTTGTTATATATGGGAACTTACTCGTTTCAAGGGCTAATTTCTCAAATGGTCATTTTTGCAGATCAAGGGTTATTTGTTAAAGTTCATCAAGTTGCCCATAAGTTGTATTAGTAGGTTCTATCTTATGTTCTTATTCCCCAACCCTTAACCTAACCTCTTGTAATCGTAGTGTATTTGTAGGTTCTATCTATGTTCTTATTCCCCAACCCTTTAACCTAACCTTTCAGATGTAGTTTGTTGAATATATTATCCTTTTCCTAACCTTTCAGATGTAGTTTTGTTTCTCCTTTTTGTATATTTTACCCAAACCCACCATCCCACTTAACCATCTTTCCTTCTTTACTTTGTTTTCACATATAAGTTCATTCTTTATCATAGTAATAATAAAATTACAATAGTAAAGAATCAGATCTACTAAGACTTGAAATTGAGAAACAAGAGCTCAAGGGATTGAGAGCATGAAAGAAGAGCAAGGAGTAAGAGAGAGGGGGCGGAAGAAAATGGGACCAAAGAAGAGAGAATGAGAGAGAGTGTGGGCATGGGAGCACTAAGACTTGAATTGAGAAAAAGAAAAACTAAGTGAATGAGAATGAGGGTGTGAGAATGGGAGCAATAAGACTTGAATTGAGAAAAAGAAAAACTAAGTGAATGAGAATGAGGGTGTGAGAATGGGAGCAATAAGACTTGAATTTGAGAAACAAGAGAGCATTTGAGCAAATGAGGGAGAGAGAGGGGAGGAAGAGAGAGAATAAGGGAGAGAGATAGAAAAGGAGGGTTAGAAGGAGTAGGAGAATCAAAGTAAAGAAGGAAAGATGGTTTGGGTAAAATATACAAAAGGAGAAACAAAGCTACATCTGAAAGGTTAGGAAAAGGATAATATATTCAACAAACTACATCTGAAAGATTAGGTTAAAGGGTTGGAATAAGAACATAATAGAACCTACAAATACACTACATTACAAGAGGTTAGGTTAAGGGTTGGGGAATAAGAACATAAGATAGAACCTACTAATACAACTTATGGGCAACTTGATGAACTTTAACAAATAACCCTTGATCTGCAAAAATGACCATTTGAGAAATTAGCCCTTGAAACGAGTAAGTTCCCATATATAACAAAATCCTTTGAAATGGTTAAATACCCAATCTTAAACAAATAACACTTGAAATGCAAAAACGTCCATTTGAGAAATTATCCCTTGAAATGAGTAAATGCCCATATATAACAAAAATTCTTTGAAATGCTTAAATATTCAATCTCTAGCAAATAGCACTTGAAATGCAAAAACGTCCATTTGAGAAATTATAATTCTTTGAAATGCTTAAATATCCAATCTCTAACAAATAGCACTTGAAATGCATAAGTGACCATTTGAGAAATTAACCCTTGAAATGAGTAAATGAATATGAGACAATGATTGACGAAACACAAAGACAAGAAGGAATACTTAAGTTAGATCATGTCTGGTTGGACTAGATAAGTTAGGATACATCAGTTTGGGAAAGTAAGATTAAGTTATGTAAGACAAGTTAGGTTAGGATAGGATAGGTAAAGTTAGGTAAGATATAGGTAAGGTAAGTTATGTTAAGCAGAATAAGTTAGGTAAGTTAAGTTAGGATAGGTAAAGTTAGGTTAAGTTAGAGAAGGTAAGGTAAGTTATGTTAGAGTAAAGTTAGGTAAGAGTAGGATAGGTAAGTTAGGTTAAGTTAGGAAGGATAGGTAAAGTTAGGTAGATAGGTAAGGTAAGGTATGTTAGGATAGGTAAAGCTAGGTTTAGGAACGTTACGTTAACTAAGTAACATTGGGTGGAGAGGATAGGTTACGTAGGTTTGAACAGTGTAGTTCAGAGAACAGTTTTAGGGTAAAGCAACTAAGAAAATATGTTTTAACAGAAATGCAGGTTTGGTATGAAAAGCTGAACTAGTTACATTTTGGAGAGAAAATTTTATGACTGAAGATGTCTTAAAGAATAACATGATGGAAGAAGGAGAGTTTCTTTGATGAATGAAGGTGTCTTAGAGAACAACTTTGGAGAACGAAGATGAATTAGAGATCGCTTTGATGACTCTGAGAATAACTCTGGTCAACGAATATGGATTGGAAAGTTTCTCTAATGAACGAAGGTGAGTTAAGATTAACTTTTATGATTTAGAGAACATCTTTGGTAGCTCTGAGAAAGACTTTGTTGTCTTAGAGAATAACTTTCAGGACTTAGAGAATGTCTTTGATGAATGGAAGTGAGTTAGAGAATAACATATCATGACTGAGAATAACTTTTGATAACTCTTAGAACAACTTTGATGTCTTAGAGAATAACTTTAGATGTCTCTGAGAATGTCTTTGGATAACTCTGAGATTAACTTTGAAGTCTTTGAAACAACTTTGACGTCTCTTGGAATAACTTTTGTGGACATGAGAATATCTTTGGATAACTCTGAGATTAACTTTGATAGCTCTGGGAATAACTTTTATGATTTTGAGAACATCTTTGATGTCTTGGAGAACAACATTGATGTTTAGAGAACAACTTTGATGACCAAGATTAGCTTTAGATGTCTCTGAGAATAACTTTATAACATAGAAATTAACTTTAGATGTCTCTGAAAATAACTTTGATGACTTCGAGAATAACATTTGATGACTCTGAGAACAAGTTTGATAGCTCTGAGAATAACTTTAGATGTCTCTGAAAATAACTTTGATGAAAGAAGATGTCTTAGATTAACTTTTGATGACTTTGAAAACAAGTTTGATGAACAAAGATGTTTTGAAAGTTTCTCTGACGAACGAAGGTGAGTCTGAGAATAACTTTTATGTCTAGAGAAGAACATGTGATGGTTTAGAGAGAATATCTTTGATGAAAAATGATGTCTTAGATTAACTTTGATGACTCTGTGAATAAGTTTGATGACTTTGAGAAACAAGTTTGATAGCTCTGAGAATGACTTTTATGCCTCTGAGAATAACTTTGATGAATAAAGATGTTTTGGAAAGTATCTCTGAAGAACGAAGGTGACTCTGAGAATAACTTTTGTTAGCTCTTTGAATAACTTTGATGAACGAGAGTGAGTTAGAGATTACCTTTGTTTAACTCTGAGATCAACTTTGATGAACAAAAGAGAGTTAGAGATTACATTTGATAACTCCTAAGATTAACTTTAGATGTCTCTGAGACAAACTTTTATAACATAGAACTTAACTTTAATGACCAAAAGTGAGTTAGAGAATACCTTTGATGACTCCGAGAATAATTTTGATAGCTCTGAGAATGACTTTTGTTGTCTTGGAATAACTTTTGATTGTGCTGAGAATAACTTTGAGGGCTTAGAGAATGTCTTTGATGAATGGAAGAGTCCCATTGAAGTCTTTGATGTCTCGAAGGATGTCTTAGAGTGTAACTTTGGTGTCTTTGAGTAAGTCCTTGATGTATTGAAGAGAGTCTTTGATTTCTCGAAGAGTAACTTTGGTGTAAAGAAGAGCACCTTTGACTATTTTTCTACTTAGCGACATATAATTTTAGTTACGAAAGTGTTGAAAAAGTTACATTTGACTATTTTAGTGCTCCACAAAGTATAAATGTCAGTTAAGAACGACGATGATAGATATCTTTGACTATATTTTCTTACTTGACGATGGATAAAGTTAGTTATGAACAGTGCTGAAAAGATTCCTTTGACAATTTTTAGCTAAGCAAAAGGTTACTTTAGTTAAGAACGGTGTTGAATGAGGTTAATCCTGACTATTTCAGATGAGAGAAGTGATATTTTCAGTTAAGAAATGACAAGGAAACATGATGAAGCAATTATTTTTAGTTGACTGATGAATACTTTTAGTTATGGAAAAAGACAAAACATGACGAGGGAGACTATTTTTGTGCTCCCCAAAGTATAATGTCAGTTAAGAACAGCGATGAAAGATATCTTTGGTTATTTTTTCTTACTTGACAAACATAATTTTAGTTAAGCAAAAAGACAAAACATGATGAACATGACTTTTTCTGATGATTGGCAGATAATTTTAGTTAAGAAATGACAATGAAACCATGAAGAACACGGCTATTTCTGATGACTGGGGAATAAGTTTAGTTAAGAAATGATGAAAGTTATTATTTAGTTGATTGACGATGGATAAAAGCTAGTTATGAACAGTTTTGGAAAGTTTTCCTTTGACAATTTTTCTTGATGAAACATAGCGGCTGTTAAGAAAGTGCTGAAAGAAGTTTCCTTTGACAATTTTCAGCTAAGAGAAAGGGTGTTTTAGTTAAGAACAGTGTTGAACGAGGTTATTTCTGACTATTTTTAGTTGACTGGATAATAAGTTTAGTTGAGAAATGACGAAAGTGACTATGTTTTTAGTTGATTGGCGAAAGATTTTAGTTAAGAAGTTACAAGAAAGGTTTGTCTTTGTAAATTTGGAACTGAATAAATTGTAGATTTGTTTAAGAATATGGCTGGTAGAACTATTAAGTTGACTACGAGAATTACTTTGACATAGTTTTTGCAAATAAAAACTTGGTGACTAAAATTGTTGAGGAAACTGTATTGCTGATGCTAATATTTGACAAAGAACTAGTTAGTGAATGGAAGAAACAAAGAACATAAAAAAATTGAGGTTAAGTAAGGGAATGAACACAGTGAACATACGGTGAACACAGAAAACATGTAAGAAAAAGTTGATGAATACAGTGAACATGCTGGGAATATGAACTTACAGAGAACATGAAAACATGATAAGGAGAATAGGGAATACAAAGAATGAACAATGGACTTGTGAAGAACATGGAGAATATGACAAAGAATGTAGAAAACATGTAAGTGAAGGTGAAAAACGAAGTGATCTTGTGAGGAACATGAACTTGTAGAGGAACATGAATATTGACAAAGAACACAAAAAATATGGAAGTTAGCATGAATATTGAGTATAAAAGTTGTAAAGAGAACATGTGATGAACGTGAAAACATAGACAAAATGTGAAGAACACAGCTGAATATAGAAAAAATATGCAAATACAGTATGATTATTGAAGGTTTTTGATACGTTGGGGATTGATACGTTGGGGATGAGAAGGGTAAAGTAAATACTCTGATAAACAGATAGGCTGGAGAGGGACTTGATCGAATATATTTATGTCTGATGATCTAAGGCTGAGGAAATGGAGCTTGGTTAATGCCCCGATTAATTTTACTACGTTAGAAATACGGCGATCTTAAATCTCAGGGTGATTTAGTTGGAAAATAAAGAACTTGTACAAATGAACTAAGCTGGGGCACAAGAGTTGTAACTTGATAACTGAACTGGTTTTTATTTACTATGTCCTGAAAATGTAGTTGGGTGATTTGGACTGAGAGTAATGATTTTACAAAAGTGAGCTTGGACAGAGGACAAGAGCTAGAGTTTTATAATTGTTTGCATTTACTAAACTATGTCTGAAATACAGAGGGTAAAAATTTAAGGGAAATTGATGGTTTATTTACAAAGATATGAAAGAGAACTAAGGCGGGGACGAGAGCTGGGAGCTCAGTAACTGACTTGATCTTATTTACTAACTTTGAAGTATGTCTGCTTTTAATTTTAGGGAAATTGATGGGTTATTTTACAAAGATACGAAAGAGAATTAAGGCGGGGACGAGAGCTGGAGCTCGATAACTATTTTGATCTTATTTACGGTGTCTGAAATGCAGAGGGTAGAAATTTCAGGGGAATTGATCTGTTACTAACGAAGATACGAGAGAGAGCTAAGGCGGAGGACAAGAGCTGAGCTTGGTAACTGTTTTGATCTTATTTACGGTGTCTGAAATACAGAGGCTAAAAATTTCAGGGAATTTGGACTGTTACTAATGATTTTGTACAAATGAACTAAGCTGGGGACAAGAGCTAGAGTTTGATAATTGTTTGCATTTACTAAACTATGTCTGAAATACAGAGGGTAGAAATTTCAGGGAAATTGGACTGATACTAACGAAGATACGAGAGAGAGCTAAGGCGGAGGACAAGAGCTGGAGCTTGGTAACTA
The DNA here is from genome assembly GCF_040958095.1 of Procambarus clarkii. Classification (NCBI taxonomy): domain Eukaryota; kingdom Metazoa; phylum Arthropoda; class Malacostraca; order Decapoda; family Cambaridae; genus Procambarus; species Procambarus clarkii. Next base: position 16,497,400 of record NC_091174.1, read on the forward strand.
ATAACTGTATTGAACTACATTTGAAATATGATTATTTTTAAATTTTAGAGGGATTGGAATGATAGTATTCATTATATGACAGGGGACTAAGGTGGGGGAACGTGAGCTAGAACATGCTTACTAACATGATTTATTTGTGTAAAACTGACTTGCTTAATGAAAAGGAGCAAACATACGATGTTGGAAAATAGTTGAACTGAATGAAAGGAGAGAGAGAGAGAGAGGAGGGACGGTCCAGATATTATGAGAAGATAACATAAGATAAGAGGTCTGGCTGACCGGGCGTAAAGTAAACACAGGTGAGGCGACAGATTGCGAGGTAAGGGGGGAGGGAGGGGGGTGTGATGTACGAAACCCTGAAAACCATGACTTACACAGGTGATTTTCTAAATTTATATGAATAACTAAGGCTTACATAGACGATTTTGTAAGTTGAAAACATGTAAAATATGTCCGTAGAGTTCTCCTGGAAGCCCTAAAGTGCTACACACGTTATTTGAATTTCTCCCATAAGGCTTTAACAAACTTCTAAGTCTCGGAAATTATTTTCTCATAAGAAATCCTTACTTCTAAAATCTGCGACTGACAAAATTTACCTGAAAACCCCCAAGCGCTATACACGAATTTCTAAATTACCTGAAACCCTTGGGGCGCACAGGGGATATTCTAAATTTACCTGAAACCCTTGGGGCGCACAGGGGAATTTTCTCCCAGAAAAAAAAATTCCCCTGTGTGGAGCCATCCCTACTACTAACCTCCGCAAGTCCAACTAGATGAATACAACTAGGTGAATACACACACATTCCCAGGAAGCAGCTCGTAGCAGTTGTCTAATTCCCAGGTACTTATTTACTGCTAGGTGAACAGGGCCATCAGATTGAAAGAAACTCTGCCCAATTGTTACCGCCTCAGCTGGGAATCGAACCCGAGCCCTTACGACTACGACCCCTGAGCACTTTCCACTCAGCCATAAGGCCCCTGTGTTTGTGTGTACGCGCCAGTGTGTGTTAGAGAGAAATATATGTAGAAGACATAATAGAAGAAAAATAGATTGGCTAGAAAGGCGGGGTCCAAGGGATAAATATCTCGATTCTGCCGAGACAATAAATCCAAATAGTAAATACAAACACACACACACACACACACACACACACACACACACACACACACACACACACACACACACACACACACAAGGCTGGCTAACATCAGATCAGCCTTCAGGAACCTGTGTAAGGAATCATTCAGAACCTTGTAAACCACATATGTAAGACCAATCCAGGAGTATGCGGCCCCAGCATGGAGCCCGTACTTTGTCAAGAACACGACGAAGCTGGAAAAAGTTCAGAGGTATGCCACTAGGCTAGTCCCAGAACTAAGAGGCATGAGTTACGAGGAAAGGCTGCGTGAAATGCAACTCACGACACTGGAAGACAGAAGAGTAAGTGGGGGACATGATCACGGCCTACAAAATTCTCAGAGGACTTGACAGGGTGGATAAGTTTAAAATGTTTAACACGGGTGGTACGCGAACAAGGGGACACAGATGGAAGCTGAGTACCCAAATGAGCCACAGGGACGTTAGAAAGAACTTCTGTGTCATAGTAGTTAACAGATGGACTGCACTAGGCAGTGATGTGGTGGAGGCTGACTCCATACACAGTTTCAAGTGTAGATATGATGGAGCCCAGTAGGCTCAGGAACCTGTACACCAGTTGATTGACAGTTGAGAGGCGGGACCAAAGAGCCAGAGCTCAACAGCCGTAAGCACCACTAGGTGAATACAACTAGGTGAGTGCACACTACATGCAACTCAGTACGAAGAGACAGACGACTCCACACATTGTGAGGGTGAAGACGGCGGTCACAACAGAACACGGGGCGGGGAGGGGGAGTGGGGGTGGGAAGACTTATATAATGTACCGGTAACCTTACCATTGATCACTATTAGTCAACGCCAAGCAAAGGCTCTCCAGGCCCGGATATTGTCCGCCTGGTCCTCACACTGGCTACGGCCGGGTGTGTGTTTACTATGTGTGCTTGCTCTCCAGCTATTGGCTCCTGGTCCCCGCCTTTCTTAACAATCTATTTTTCCTCTATTATGTCTGCTACATATATTTGTAACACACACACACACACACACACTTAATCCTCAGGAAGCAACCCGTAGCAGCCTTCTAACTCCCAGGTACCTATTTACTGCTAGGTGAACAGGGAAATCAGGGTAAAAGAACCTCTGCCCATTTGTTTCCGCCTCGGTAGGGAGTCGAACCCGGGCCCGTAGGACTACCACTCCCGAGCGCTGTCCACCCAGCCGTGAGGCCCCATGTGGGCATGTGTGTGTGTGCTCACCTAGTTGTGTTTGCGGGAGGTACGAGCTTCGGCCTTTGGTCCCGCCTCCCAACTGGTGCACAGGTCCTTGAACCTATTGGGCTCTACATCTGAAATTGTGAATGAAATTGACATTAAACAAAAAATCAGATGTTTTTTTATGGTTCGTTTGTGTACTCAGCTTCCCCCTGTGTCCCCTAGTTCGAGTACCACCCGTGTTAAATAATGTTTTTATGTACCCTATCAATTCCCTGAAAATGTTGTATTTGGGAATTCTGTCTCACATAACTCAGTTTTCAGCAAAGTGAGGTTTAATTCCTGCAGCTTTTTCTCGTAACTCATGCCTTGTAGTTTTGGAACTAGTCTGGTGGTAAACTTTTGAGCTTTCTCCAATTACGTTTTGTCTTTAACTCGAAATGGAATTCACACCGGGGTTGCATACCCCAGGATTAGTCTGACGTATGTGATATACGGTACAAAGTTCTGAATGATTTCTGACAAATTTATAAACGCAGTTCTTATGTCAGCCAACCTTGCATATGCCGTTGATGACATCCTTTTGATTTGAGTTTCTGGAGACAGGTTAGGTGTGTTCGTGTGTATTTACTATTTGTGTCTGCAGAATCGAGCTATTAGCTCTTGGACCCCACCTTTCTAACCAATCTATTTTTCCTCTATTATATCTACAACATACATTTCTCTCTAACACACATACACACACACATCCCCAGAAAGCAGTCCGAGGCAGCTGTCTAACTCCCAGGTACCTATTTACTGCTAGGTGAAGAGGGCATCAGGGTGAAAAAAACTGCCCATTTGTTTCCGCCTCCGCCGGGAATCGAACCCGGGCCATTAGAACTATGACCCCAAGCGCTATTCACTCAGCTACGAGGCCCCAACAAAATGTACGTGCGTGCGTGCGTGCATGCGTGCGTGCGTGCGTACGTGTGTGTGTGTGTGTGTGTGTGTGTGTGTGTGTGTGTGTGTGTGTGTGTGTGTGCGCGCGCGCGTGCGCGTGTGTACGCGGGTGAGTGCGCGCGTGTAGACAGGTTGGAAGGAAAGTGGGAGGGGAAGGAGTGTGACAGGGTGTAGAGGGGAGGGGAAGGAAGGTGGGAGGGGGTAGAGGGTAGGGGAAGGAGGGTGGGAGGGGGTAGAGGGGAGGGGAAGGAGGGTGGGAGGGGGTAGAGGGGAGGGGAAGGAGGGTGGGAGGGTGTAGAGGGGAGGGGAAGGAGGGTGGGAGGGTGTAGAGGGGAGGGGAAGGAGGGTGAGAGGGTGTAGAGGGGAGGGGAAGGAGGGTGAGAGGGTGTAGAGGGGAGGGAAGGAAGGTGGGAGGGTGTAGAGGGGAGGGAAGGAAGGTGGGAGGGTGTAGAGGGTGTAGAGGGGAGGGAAGGAAGGTGGGAGGGTGTAGAGGGTGTAGAGGGGAGGGAAGGAAGGTGGGAGGGTGTAGAGGGGAGAGGAAGGAAGGTTGAAGGGTATAGAGGGAAGGAAAGGACGGTGGGAGGGTGTAGAGGGGAGGGGAAGGAAGGTGGGATGGTGTAGAGGGGAGGGGAAGGAGGGTGAGAGGGTGTAGAGGGGAGGGGAAGGAGGGTGACAGGGTGTAGAGGGGAGGGGAAGGAGGGTTAGAGGGTGTAGAGGGGAGGGAAGAGGTAGCATGAGGTGAGGGAAGAGGGGAGGGAAGAGGTAGCATGAGGGAAGAGGGGAGGGAAGAGGTAGCATGAGGGAAGAGGGGAGGGAAGAGGTAGCATGAGGGAAGAGGGGAGGGAAGAGGTAGCATGAGGGAAGAGGGGAGGGAAGAGGTAGCATGAGGGAAGAGGGGAGGGAAGAGGTAGCATGAGGGAAGAGGGGAGGGAAGAGGTAGCATGAGGGAAGAGGGGAGGGAAGAGGTAGCATGAGGGAAGAGGGGAGGGAAGAGGTAGCATGAGGGAAGAGGGGAGGGAAGAGGTAGCATGAGGGAAGAGGGGAGGGAAGAGGTAGCATGAGGGAAGAGGGGAGGGAAGACGTAGCATGAGGGAAGAGGGGAGGGAAGAGGTAGCATGAGGGAAGAGGGGAGGGAAGAGGTAGCATGAGGGAAGAGGGGAGGGAAGAGGTAGCATGAGGGAAGAGGGGAGGGAAGACGTAGCATGAGGGAAGAGGGGAGGTTACGGGACAGTAATAAGCTCAATATTCCCAACATAAATATTGCAGAATTCATCAGTCTCGGCTGTAACAAAAATAACTATTTTCTGGCCGATTTTTTATGGTATGGATGTTGTGTTGATTGCTTGTTTTGTGTCCATTTGGGGCCTTGTTTTGTATGTCTATATTTCTGTTCGTATGTGCGTTCGCTTGTTTGAGTTCGCGACTGTGAACTCGCCTAGTTGTACTCACCTAGTTGTGCTTGCGGTGATTGAGCTCGGCTCTTTCGGCCCGCCTCTCATCTGTCAATCAATCAACTGTTACTACTAGTTTTCAACACACACACACACACACACACACACACACACACACACACACACACACACGAAGCAGCCCGTAGCAGCTGTCTAATTCCCAGGTGGTACCTATTTACTGCTAGGTAACAGAGGCATCAGGGTGAATGAAACTCTGCCCATCTGTTTCCGCCGGCGCCGGGAATCGAAGCCCGGTCGAGCCCCTATCCACAGGACTACGTATCCAGCGTGCTGTCCACTCGGGTACCAGCGATACATTGTGTATGTGGGTGTGTGTGTGTGTTTAGAATTAGCACCATGTAATAGTAAAATATTAACTGGCATATGAAAAATACCCAACAGATATCCACAGAGTTTTGTAACGATTTTGGACAAATTCTCTGGTGAAGCTGGGAAGGAAATCTTCAATCGTTATGCAATGGGTGATTTGCAACAGTGAAATGATGAAAGGTTGGTGAATAGGAGACTGAGCGGTCTCTCAATTCCTTGCAGTTCTCTCATGACTGCAATTGATCACATCTGGAATAATAAGATGTATGATAGACATACTATCATATATGTTGTCAGTCAACAACAGGCGTTGTTGTCTGGACTGACTAATAACGTGTAGATGTAATTTCTGCATAAACTCTTGGATTACTAATTCAAGATAAGAGTAAAAGGGCACAGAGGAGTCATGATTTGTTTTTCTTCTCTCGATGTCCGTTGGGTCCAGTGACGTCCTGTTGAGACGTCGGTGTCACCTGGTGACCAGTGACGTCCTGTTGAGACGTCGGTGTCACCTGGTGACCAGTGACGTCCTGTTGAGACGTCGGTGTCACCTGGTGACCAGTGACGTTCTGTTGAGACGTCGGTGTCACCTGGTGACCAGTGACGTCCTGTTGAGACGTCAATGTCAGCTGGTGACCAGTGACGTCCTGTTGAGACGTCGGTGTCACCTGGTGACCAGTGACGTCCTGTTGAGACGTCGGTGTCAGCCGGTGACCAGTGACGTCCTCTTGAGACGTCGGTGTCAGCTGGTGACCAGTGACGTCCTACTGAGACGTCGGTGTCAGCTGGTGACCAGTGACATCCTGCTGAGACGTCGGTGTCAGCTGGTGACCAGTGACATCCTGCTGAGACGTCGGTGTCAGCTGGTGACCAGTGACGTCTTGTTGAGACGTCAATGTCAGCTGTCATGTTGAGACCAGTGATGTCATATTGAGGCGTCAATAAAACCTTCCCCAGATGCAACTCGTTCTTGCATGACTCATAACCATCGTTATGTGCATACACTTTGCAACCACTTTGTTACCTTTGGTAACAAAGGTTGCATATAAAGCTAATATTCCCAAGTGACTTGGATTAAAAGTACAATTAAGGAAACATTCAAAGAAGAAGATCCCATTCTAGAAAGCACTTTAAGAAGCCCGTCACTTGTGTGGCACATAACAGAATATACCGTAAAGTAACCTGTAAAGTAATTAATTAACTTGTAAAGAAACAAGGAACAAACAATAGTAAAATCACTCATAATTTGTTCCACTTTGGTCCATCACCAGGCAACAAATGCTAAATCATGCAATAATTTTTACAGTTCCATGGCAACTACCCTCTCTAGCTTTTCTAGCAACAAACCTGAGAATAGGTTAGTCACCTTCTTCAACTCATAAGGCATCATATGACACTGCCTCTCCAGTGCTACGTTCCAGCACTCCATCCCTGTCTTCTTTATCTGATGCCTATTAACACTATACATGGCTGCTTAAGAATGTTTAAAATGTTTAAGTTAGGAATATACAAGTTTGTGACATAGGTGTGTGTTGCAATGTAACTATATTCCACGCAATGTTTTGGATCAGACAAGATATCGCCTGGCTTAGCTCTGACCTCACTCTGTCCGTCAATGGTTCACATTTCCCGTGACCACTGGTGACTAATTGGGATAATCTGTGGCATAGTGGATGGGCTTGTTCGCCTGCGAGTGATCTCGGCAAGCCACCTGCTGGACGGACCTCACCTAGTGTGTGTGCTCTCCTCCCGACCCATCCTCTGACTATGATCGTTCAAGCTGTGACTGACAACAATGACGCCTTTATTAATCATGATCCGTATTGTGTTATCAAACACAGTATTTCCTCGAATATAAATTAATACTAACGTACAGTATATAATAACAAGATTAAGGCAATTATCAGGAGAAAGCACTAAGCTATTACGACTATAAAGCATACACAATTAGGTAAAGTTGTGTGTATTTTGGATCCGATCGTAATTATTTATATTTGCAGTAGGTGAGTGAAGCATTTGGAGGTTTATTTAAACGCAGAGAGCGAAGCACTTTTCAAGAAGTGTTTTTCATTCAAGATCGTGGGATTTAGTGGCTGAATTGACGCGCCTTTCAACATTGTTTAAGAAGACGGTCTGCATGTACAGTGTTCAATGTTCATTTAAGGATTCGTCCCACTGAAGAACCGTAAGTTTCCCCAAATCAGTAAAAATAACAATAACAACACAGTAGGGAATACATTTGAAGACATGAGGGACCTAAGGCACTACAAGTAGACTTGGCTGATCGTGAAGAGTACTTGTTTACCGTCGAGTTTGGAGTGCTGCTTAGCTTAACATTGAAGCAGAGTTGCTTCAATCGAGTTTTGAAGCAGATGCCATGTTGGTGACGTGTGCGGCTCGTTTTGGTGCTAACAAGAGTTCAGCTTAACATAACCTGGACGAGCACGTGGAGAGGAAAGTAAGTAAGTAATTATCAAAAGAAGGCACCAAGCCGGGAAGGCAATGTAGCACCATCCAAAGTGAGGAATAATCATAAGATGCTAAATATCACTAAGAATGCCAATATGAAAACAAAGGATTAAGGCGAACAATATCAACAGTATCCAATTCAGCAAGAACTCTATCGAGGGACAAGTGACCGCGAGGGACGGTCGGAAAGCATGAAACATGCTCGTCCTAGAGGTCAGGACATTCAACAAGGATATGCACGACTGTAAGAGGGACAATGTAGTTTGGACAATAAGAAGCAGGGCGGCACTCCATTGTCTGTGAGTTAAGCATGTATGGCCAATACACAACCTTGCCAGAGCCGTTTCCTACCGCCGCTTAAGGTGGTAGGAGGAGGGCCACAGGGACATACTACTCTTAAGAGTACGCAGTTTGTTAGTAGTAACCGAAGACCAACAAACCCTGCCAATGGGCAGGGATGGAGGAACGAATAACGGTAAAAGTCGGAATAAGGAAAACCTTTCTGGGAGATGGTACAGGAGCGGATAGCTTCTTTAGCAGCAGCGTCCGCACGCTCATTTAAAGAGACACCAATATGGCTGGGAACCCAGCAAAACTCTACCATCTTAAATCTACTGGAGTTAAGAAACAGCCAATGTTGAAACTCGACTACCACCGGATGGACTGGATTAAAGAACTCCAGAGCCACGAGGGCACTGCAAGAGTCAACTACAACCACAAATGAGAATTGACAGCGAGAAAGCAGAAGACGAACAGCATAGAGAATGGCATAAAGTTCTACCATGAAGATGCTAGTCTCCGGAGGCAGGCGACACACACAGGTGTGGTCAAGAAAAATAACAGTTGCCTACATTGTCTGCAGACTTAGACCAATCAGTGAAGATGGAAATGGAGAAGGAGTGTGAAGAGAAGTGTTCAAGGAAAAGGCGTTTCAGAACTGTAGGAGGGGTAAAAGCTTTAGTGATGTGGGTCAGGGATTTACAAAATCTAGGAAGGGGGACCCTCCACGGGGGCAGGGACAGAACAACACGAGGAGAAATATTGGTAATACTAACCGAAAGAGAATTTTGCATGCGAGACAACCAGACAGAAAGAGGAAGGTGGTGAAGGAGAACAGGAACTACAGGAGGGGTAAAAATCAAAGCTCGATATAATAGAGAGTGACAGTGCTGTAAGGACCATGCAAGGTAGCGAAGACAGTAGTGATCACGGCGGTCCTGGAGAGACAGGAAGCCAGTGTCAACATACAAGCTGAGGGGTAGGAGTCAAACAAAAGGCACCAGAGATGAGGCACAACCCAGTATGGTGCAAAGCATCAAGACGGCGAAGAGTAGAAAAAGAACCAGATGAGTAAGCAGGGCAACCATAATCGAGTTAAGACGGTGCATAAGAGGAATGTAAAGAGAGGAGTGTGCGCCTATCCGCTCCCTAAGAAGTATGGGACAAAACCGTAAGAAGGTTAAGGGCCTTAGATCATTCAACTCGGAGGTAAGAGATAGGGGGTGACCAAGACAAACGAGTGTCAAAGATTAACCCCAAAAGCTTAGCAGAATCATTTGTACAAAGGGGATGACCATAAAGCAACAAAGAAAGACGAAGAACGACTTGCTTCCAAGTAAAAGTCATAGCACAAGTTTTAGTCACATAGAACTTCAAGCCATGATTGATGGCCCAAGACGACACGGCATCAATCGCAAGTTGAAGCCACCGTTGAAGGAAAGGCTAAGCATCACCTTGACAGCAAAGAGTATCGTCGACAGAGAATGGAGAAGATTCCAGAAGGAAGAGAGGAAAGAAGACCATTGAGGGCAACCAGAAAAAAATAGTGCTCAGAACACTACGTTGGGGTACACCTTCATATTGCCAAAAAGAGGCAGAGAGAATGGCACTATGCCTCACTTTAAAAGAACAAAGAGAAAGGAAGCTTCAGAGGAAGAAAGAGAGATTACCACAAAGGCCAAAAAAATGAAGTTGGGACAGAATATGATATATCCAGGTGGTGTCGTAAGCCTTTTCCAGGTAAAAAAAGAGACATCAACAACGGAGGTCTTCGCAGCAAAAACAGTACGAATATAGACCTCCAAGTTCACCAAGACATCAGTCGTGCTGCGGCACTTGCGAGAACCAAATTGAGAAGGGAGAGGTGGTGATATTGTTCCAGGAACTACACAAGACGAACATTGACCATACGTTCAAAGAGTTTGCTGACAACTCGCGAGGGCAATAGGGCGGATGTCCCGAGAGACCCCAGTTTCCAAATAGGGAGTACAATGGCATCGAGCCAGTCCTCAGGGAATGACGACGACTCCCAGATCCGTTTTTACAGATTCAGTAAAATTTGAGCATGGAAGATGACGAAGCATCTCATAATGAATGTCATCTGAGCCCGCTGTTGTACAACCACAGAGGGCAAGGGCAGACTGAAGTTCAGAGAGAGAAGGGATTATTATAGGGAAGTCGGAAATAAGTGCAGAAATCTAAGGGATGAGATTCAAGAACGGACTTACGAAGAAGGAAGGATCGAGGAAGATGAGAACCAGAGCTAACAGTCGAAAAGTGGGAACCCAGTTTGGTTGTGACCATCACTGGGTCCGCCACAAGAGTACCACAGAGGTGATGGACTGGTGAGACCTCTGGAATGAACTTACGTGCTACCTTGCGGATTTTCTTCGAGATCTGCGGCAGAGGAGTATTGGACATAATGGTGGAAAAATAAGATTTCTAACTCTCACGTTTAGCTGTACGGATGGTCCTACGGGCCATCGCACTCACCTTCTGAAACAAAATAAAAGAATCAACCGTGTGCCGGCGTCGGTGTTTCTTCCAGGCGGCACGCTTATAGCAGACAGCCCGAGCACAGTTCGCATTACACCAGGGAACGCACTTCCGCGTGCTCTGGGAGGTAGAGCGAGGAATAGAATGGAGGGCAGCATCTAAGACTGTGTCATGAAAAAGGAGGAGGGCGTGGAGAGAGTAGCACAGAGGGTGAACAGGTTCTAGTCAACCTTGGCAAACTGCCATCTAGGGAAGGAGATGTGGGAGGGTGAAAAAAGAAAAGGGTAATAAGGATGGGGAAATGGTCACTAATGGAGGTCATCAAGAACCCACCACATGAAATCTAAGTAAAGAGACGACAAGCAGAGAGAAAGATCAAGACAGGAAAGGAGTGCGGGTTCAAATGTCCACATGAGTGGGGTCACCGGAATTCAAAAGAGACAGGGAAGAAGAGAGGACGAATGGTTCGGGTAGGCGGCCTCAGGTGTTTGTCAGAACATCACCCCAGAGGGTATGTCGACAACTGAAATCACTCAACAGGAGCACAGGCTCTGGCAATGAGTCCAGTAGGTGCTTCAGATCGGGAAGAGAAAGTGGGACATTTGGGGGAGATAAATGTAACAAACTGTATACCATTTACTCACAGACATGGGCAGCAGAACATTGGATAGGTGATTGAAAAAAGTAGGGAGACAAAAGGAATATCAGTACGAATTAAGAGAGCAGTAGAGTTATGGGCTCTACTAAGGGATAACCACGAAAGTGACCAGGATGAGCACCAAGCATCGGCTGCTGGAGACAGATACAAAGTGGTGAAAACAGTCTAATCAAAAGTTGGAGTTCATGGAAGTTGGCATAAAATCTACGAATATTCCATTGAAGAACATTGTCAAAAAGAGAAAAGACAGCAACAGAGAACAATGAAGAATCAAAGGTAAAGAAGAACATGACACATTAAATAAGATCAGGGTCAGCAAAATCAGGGTTAGTGGGCATGGGTAAACAGAGTAAGGATGAAGTGAAGGGAGTGGGAGGACAGACCAGAGGCGGATGGATGGGGTCTGAAGGAGGAGACAACTTAGAGTGGCGGTCAAGGACAGCAGGAAAAGTGGGGGTGCAGAAACCGAGGAGTGCACCTCAGGAAGAGTAGCAACCGAGAAGGAATCAGGGGCTGAAGAAACCTCCATAGCTGGGACAGGGGGGCCCAACAACCAAAATGGGAGGGGATGTAGCGATAGAGTCAGAGGTGAGGGTCGAGGAAGAAAGTGGTGCCTTCTAACCCACCAGGTAGAAGGAATGAGAGGAGACAGGCTTACGCTTCTCAGTCAAAGAGACAGGTGTTCCAGCAACAACGTACTGGGCGAAGAGAAGGGAACTATCAAGGGAAAGTTGTTCTTCTCCATGTCTCAACAGAAGAAGAATGGGAGCGGACAACATGAAGATTGCTAGGTGGATGATGGACAACAGCCTGGACAGACAGGCGGCATGGAGGGCCAAGAGACTGGAGGGAGGGTGGGAAGAAGGATCAGGGGGGGGGGGGGGCGGGAGATGGGAAAGAAGACACAGGAGACATGGCAGACTGGGTAGTATTCTCCAGATGGAGAACCAAGAGGAGGACCTTTCGGGACAAAACGTAAAGGAAAGGAGGAGGAGGCGGTGGGCATGTCCGGGTCTAAGGTCTTGATACTGTTGTGAGACTGAGTAAGGTGGGAAGTACGAGGAGAGGTAGAATGCAACACGCGAGCATAAGATACACCAGTGAAAGGGTTGAGATGGCGGACTTTGCGTCTCGCCTCAGGAAAAGAATAACGATCCCAGTGTTTCATGTTGAGGACGGCTTCTTCAAGTTTGTAGTGTATACACACGCGGGAGAAGGTAGGATCACTGCAATTGAAGCAGCAAGCCTGGGGAGAAGAGCACTCTGTCATAGAGTGACCTTCGTCCCCACACATGGGGCACAGAGACAGTACCTGTGCATTTAGGGGCACATGCCCGAACTTCCAGCACTTATTGCAAAATCTAGGAGAGGGAATGTTCTCCTGAACAGAGCATCTGGCACCAGCAAGAATTACAGAAGGCAGAAGGGTCCTACCATCAAAGGTAATTTTCACAACTAGGAGGGGTGATAGCGACGACCACGACGGGGGTCGAATGAACGTGTCCACCTGGAAGACAGAACTACCTTGGGCTTCAAGGATATATTGACTATCTTCGTGGCAGTCTTTTAGGTCGCTAACACCAGTTGCAACATGGTGCGGGAGGAGATCAGTGCGAACACTGGCATTTAACCAAGTGTTTTGGGAGACCCGAACAAGGGTCTCCCAATGCACGGTGTGTGCCTCTCCAAACACCCGGGCATCAAAACAGATGATGTCCAAAAGAATAATTAAGACTGGCAAAAGGTCGGCGAAATATGATAAGGAGGAGAAGAGGATGGGGGGGGGGGGGCGAGAAAAATGAAACATAAGGAAAAGGAAAAGACTTCCAGCATAATTCGTGAAGCCAGCAGCAGGAGCATAAGGGTTCAAAGGGACAGAGAACTGTTCCATGGAGCATCACACACCGGCAGCCGCCCACCAAGCCCCCCTCACGGCAACAACCGGCTGGAAAGGGAGGGGATGGAGAGGGAAGATGGAGGACATTGGCAGAGAGGGGGAAATGGGGAGAAAAGTGGAGATGGGTAGAGGGGGAGGGAGAAACAGTGGAAGTGGAATGAGAGAGGGTGGAGATTGAGAGAGGAGAACGGGAAGGGGAGACTGAGTTCAAGGTGCAGGTGGGTATCCCTCTATAAGAGTTATAGATTAGTGAAATTGAGGAAGAGAAGGGAAACTGAAGAGAGGTAAGAGAGAGGGAAGAGGGTGGAAACATGGGGACGAAAGAAGAGAAAGACAGACTGACCCAGGCACCGCCTAGTACCCCATCTGGTATCTGAATAACTTGTATACAAATATTCTCACAATATTTTACATACTGTGGCGCAGCATTCTTTAAGAATGTCCTTATGCCTTGCATGAACCATATATAGCTCAATATTTATGGTGTTATAATTCCATCCAGGTGTGAATTGGAACACCCCGAGTGTTTTGGAACGCCCCGAGTGTTTTGGAACGCCCCGAGTGTTTTGGAACGCCCCGAGTGTTTTGGAACGCCCCGAGTGTTTTGGAACGCCCCGAGTGTTTTGGAACGCCCCGAGTGTTTTGGAACGCCCCGAGTGTTTTGGAACGCCCCGAGTGTTTTGGAACGCCCCGAGTGTTTTGGAACGCCCCGAGTGTTTTGGAACGCCCCGAGTGTTTTGGAACGCCCCGAGTGTTTTGGAACGCCCCGAGTGTTTTGGAACGCCACGAGTGTTTTGGAACGCCCCGAGTGTTTTGGAACGCCCCGAGTGTTTTGGAACGCCCCGAGTGTTTTGGAACGCCCCGAGTGTTTTGGAACGCCCCGAGTGTTTTGGAACGCCCCGAGTGTTTTGGAACGCCCCGAGTGTTTTGGAACGCCACGAGTGTTTTGGAACGCCCCGAGTGTTTTGGAACGCCCCGAGTGTTTTGGAACGCCCCGAGTGTTTTGGAACACCCCGAGTGTTTTGGAACACCCCGAGTGTTTTGGAACACCCCGAGTGTTTTGGAACACCCCGAGTGTTTTGGAACACCCCGAGTGTTTTGGAACACCCCGAGTGTTTTGGAACACCGCGAGTGTTTTGGAACACCGCGAGTGTTTTGGAACACCGCGAGTGTTTTGGAACACCGCGAGTGTTTTGGAACACCGCGAGTGTTTTGGAACACCGCGAGTGTTTTGGAACACCGCGAGTGTTTTGGAACACCGCGAGTGTTTTGGAACACCGCGAGTGTTTTGGAACACCGCGAGTGTTTTGGAACACCGCGAGTGTTTTGGAACACCGCGAGTGTTTTGGAACACCGCGAGTGTTTTGGAACACCGCGAGTGTTTTGGAACACCGCGAGTGTTTTGGAACACCGCGAGTGTTTTGGAACACCGCGAGTGTTTTGGAACACCGCGAGTGTTTTGGAACACCCCCAGTGTTTTGGAACACCGCGAGTGTTTTGGAACACCGCGAGTGTTTTGGAACACCGCGAGTGTTTTGGAACACCCCGAGTGTTTTGGAACACCGCGAGTGTTTTGGAACACCGCGAGTGTTTTGGAACACCCCGAGTGTTTTGGAACACCCCGAGTGTTTTGGAACACCCCGAGTGTTTTGGAACACCCCGAGTGTTTTGGAACACCCCGAGTGTTTTGGAACACCCCGAGTGTTTTGGAACACCGCGAGTGTTTTGGAACACCGCGAGTGTTTTGGAACACCGCGAGTGTTTTGGAACACCACGAGTGTTTTGGAACACCCCGAGTGTTTTGGAACACCCCGAGTGTTTTGGAACACCACGAGTGTTTTGGAACACCCCGAGTGTTTTGGAACACCCCGAGTGTTTTGGAACACCACGAGTGTTTTGGAACACCACGAGTGTTTTGGAACACCCCGAGTGTTTTGGAACACCCCGAGTGTTTTGGAACACCACGAGTGTTTTGGAACACCACGAGTGTTTTGGAACACCACGAGTGTTTTGGAACACCACGAGTGTTTTGGAACACCACGAGTGTTTTGGAACACCACGAGTGTTTTGGAACACCACGAGTGTTTTGGAACACCACGAGTGTTTTGGAACACCCCGAGTGTTTTGGAACACCACGAGTGTTTTGGAACACCCCGAGTGTTGTGGAACACCACGAGTGTTGTGGAACACCACGAGTGTTTTGGAACACCACGAGTGTTGTGGAACACCACGAGTGTTTTGGAACACCACGAGTGTTGTGGAACACCACGAGTGTTTTGGAACACCACGAGTGTTGTGGAACACCCCAAGTGTTGTGGAACACCCCGAGTGTTGTGGAACACCCCAAGTGTTGTGGAACACCCCGAGTGTTTTGGAACACCACGTGTTTGTTGTTGAACGGGACATTTTAGCAGGCTCGGCGAACTATTAAGAACCCGTTATGTACTTATTGACATTCTCTACTGTTTCTCAGCCCAATAGAAAAATAATTATAACCGAGTGTATTAACATGGAACCTTAACAGCGTTTTATAAAAAAATAATTAGATGTCTCTCTGACGAGTCTGTTATTGGTGACACACAGACACACATGCATTTAAATGGAATGCATTAGGAAGTGATGTGGTGGAGGCTGACTCCATACACTGTTTCAAGTGTAGATATGATAGAGCCCAATAGGCTCAGGAACCTGTACACCTGTTGATTGACGGTTGAGAGGCGGGACCAAAGAGCCAGAGCTCAACCCCCGCAAACACAACTAGGTGAGTACAACTAGGTGAGTACAGGGCCAGTGGCTGAAGGAACAGCGCTTGGGATTTGTAATCCTAGGGTCCAGGATCGATCCCCGGCGATGGCGGAAAACAAATGGGTAGAGTTTCTTTCACCCTGATGCCCCCTGTTACCTAGCAGTAAAATAGGTACCTGGGAGTTAGACAGCTGTTACGGGCTGCTTCCTGTCTGCGTGAATGTGAATGTGTGTGTGTGTGTGTGTGTGTGTGTGTGTGTGTGTGTGTGTGTGTGTGTGTGTGTGTGTGTGTGTGTGTGTGTACAAAAAATGATTGACAGTTGAGAGGCGAGCCGAAGGAGCAGAGCTCAACCCCCGCAAGCACAACTAGGTGAATACAGACTAACACTGGTAGACATACGCAGACACCCACTGGTAGACAGATTGACAAGTAGACAGACAGAAAGACTGTCAAACACCGGAAGGAATTCTCTGGAAGACAGACATTCACCGGAAGACAGACTTACAGACATAGAAACTTACATCAGCCAGCGGAACAAAATATACGACTCGCTCGTACAGAAATATGCTTCCTTTTTTTATTTTTTTTTTAAGACGACAGGTGGCCGGCTGGTGTTTTCGTTCAGCTGTAATATTCCTACACTCGCCTTCACTCACTCACTCTCACACTCGCTTCAGACTCACTCTTAAACACTTTCACACGTTCTTCCTCGCAATCACCTTCACTCTAACACCCACTCTTATCCTCCACATTCTATCATTAGCACTTTCTCACCTTCGTTTATCACACTCGTCCTCGTTGGCGCTTTATTTCACACTGACTGCTCATTCACACTCGTGTTAGCACTTACCCCGACGTTCTCATTAGTT
>NC_091174.1:16518843-16541343 GCF_040958095.1 Procambarus clarkii
ATGGTTTCTTCCAGTTGAATTTTAAATTGAAGCAGTGTCTTAGCCATCGGTTTGAAGGCTATTCCATAGATTGTTAACCTATTACCCGATAGGTTAACAATCGCCCGCTAGTTGTCCTATATTGTGGCGCGTCCTAGAAGCTGTTGTGAACGAGGGAACTGAACCTTTTAAAAAAGTGATCTGGATTAATTTCTTCCACAAAAGTTCAGTAACTAAAAGGTGTTGTTGAAATCAGCTTTGTCGTGTCTGGTTTGTAGCGTTGATGGTTCTGGGGCTGTCAACCGTTCCTAGTGTGAGAGTTGACTTAGTTCTGGAGTGATGCTCAATAACTTTTGTTCTCCTTGACAGAATGTTTGTTTTGAATCCTAGGGTTTAGAGGTTTGCGTTTATTATAGCAGCGCTGCTTGCTGAGGCCCTCTCAGTGACTGGTGTACGGAGTAGTATGGGTAAGGGACGCTAGTCACTAGTCCAGAAGAGGATGGGGGCGCTAGGCCACACTAGCTACAGCTAGAGTGGGGAGCTAGAGATGTGGGCTAGAGATTAGTGCGAATTATCCCCCTTGTATAAACCTCGGGCGTCTACCCTCCCCCTACCCCCAGCCTACTCTACGGGGGGGGGGGAATATCCCGACCCCCCCCCCCCCCCCCGAATACTTCACCTAATTGCCATGAAGTAAGTGCCTGTGAGAGAGGGACCTGCGCCTCACCCGAGGTGGAGGAGATCGACCAGGATAGTTGGGGCAAGTCTTAATTAGTGGACTCGTGGCACCTGTCCGGACGATGACTCGTGCCACCTATCCGGACGATGACTCGTGGCACCTGTCCGGACGACGACTCGTGGCACCTGTCCGGACGACGACTCGTGGCACCTGTCCGGAAGATGACTCGTGCCACCTGTCCGGACGATGACTCGAGGCACCTGTCCGGACGATGACTCGTGGCCACCTGTCCGGACGATGACTCGTGCCACCTGTCCGGACGATGACTCGTGGCACCTGTCCGGACGATGACTCGTGGCCACCTGTCCGTACGATGACTCGAGGCACCTGTCCGGACGATGACTCGAGGCACCTGTCCGGACGATGACTCGAGGCACCTGTCCGGACGATGACTCGTGGCACCTGTCCGGACAAGTTGGTTATACCTTCCCTTTTCCCAATTTCCCCAATTTGTGGTGAAACTGGATATATATATAGGCCTCGTAGCCTGGTGGATAGCGCGCAGGACTCGTAATTCTGTGGCGCGGGTTCGATTCCCGCACGAGGCAGAAACAAATGGGCAAAGTTTCTTTCACCCTGAATGCCCCTGTTACCTAGCAGTAAATAGGTACCTGGGAGTTAGTCAGCTGTCACGGGCTGCTTCCTGGGGGTGGAGGCCTGGTCGAGGACCGGGCCGCGGGGACACTAAAGCCCCGAAATCATCTCAAGATAACCTCAAGATATCTTCCCTTTGGTCTCGTGTGGGGAAGTTGTTTCTATCATCTTGAGGTTATCTTAAGATGACTGCGGGGCTTAGCGTCCCCGCGGCCCGGTCGTCGACCAGTCCTTTTTGTTACACACCCCCAGGAAGCAGCCCGTAGCAGCTTTCTAACTCCCAAGTATCTATTTACTGCTAGGTGAACAGATGCATCAGGGTGAAAGAAACTCTGCCCATTTGTTTCCGCCTCCAATGGGGATCGAACTCTGAACCTTAGGACTACGAATCCAGAGGGCTGTCCACTCAGCCGACCGGCCCCTTATCATGATCAGATTCTGTTAAAGTTACTGGTTTATTCTGATTTTCCGTCAGAGAACCACATAGTGACCTGCTAATTTGGTGCAAATATTTCTGGAAAGCTAATATATATTTTTTTTGTTTCTGTATTGTTCACCTTTTCTGGACCTTTCAAGTTGATTGTTCAATAAACCCCTGAACTATATGTTTAACATTTCTCTAACCCTGTCCATGGAGGACAGAAGAAAATGTATGTATGCTGGTTAGCATTGTAAATGTGTGGCCACGTCTGTGGTAGAAAATAAAAAAAAACATGTATCCTAAAAAAATTACCCCATATTTAGTGGATTATATAAAAGTATATGTAAAACGTGACCGAGGTGAAAAAATGGGATTTATTCATCTCAAATCACGTTTAATTATGTTAAAGAAGCATTGATTATGATTTATACCAACTTATTTGTAAAGTTTAAGTCAGTCGTATTTGTCAAAACATGAACATTATTCAATAGTCTTTTTTTTTTAATTTGCTGTTCACATTTAATTTGTACTTCATTGACATGCTAACTAGAGCACCAAGCAAATTGTTTTGTGTCAATAAATTATGTATATTTTTAATGAACAAATGACTTAAAAATAATAGATTGGTAATAGCTGCAATATTTAAATGAAATTATCAATCTTGTTTCACCCGTAAATATGACGCGTTCATCTACCATCTCGTCCATCAGTGGGAATGTAATGGAATTATCAGGGGAAGCGCCAAGCCATTACGACTACATAGCACAGGGAAGGGGTCAGGATAAGGATTTGGGATGGGATGAGGGGAAGGAATGGTGCCCAACCACTTGGACGACCTCAGTGGGATTATTAAACTAGACCTGAACTCATGTATAGCCACACTGAACCTGTATACACATATCAATCTTGTTCCATTCTAGTTAGACTTGTCTTACACACACACACACACACACACACACACACACACACACACACACACACACACACACACACACACACACACACACACACACACACATTCAAAGGTTTGCCACCAGACTAGTACCCGAGCTGAGAGGTATGAGCTACGAGGAGAGACTACGGGAATTAAACCTCACTTCGCTGGAAGACAGAAGAGTTAGGGGGGACATGATCACCACATTCAAGATTCTGAAGGGAATTGATAGGGTAGATAAAGACAGTCTATTTAACACAAGGGGAACACGCACAAGGGGACACAGGTGGAAACTGAGTGCCCAAATGAGCCACAGAGATATTAGAAAGAACTTTTTTAGTGTCAGAGTGGTTGACAAATGGAATGCATTAGGAAGTGATGTGGTGGAGGCTGACTCCATACACAGTTTCAAGTGTAGATATGACAGAGCCCGATAGGCTCATGAATCTGTACACCTGTTGATTGACGGTTGAGAGGCGGGACCAAAGAGCCAGAGCTCAACCCCCGCAAACACAACTAGGTGAGTACAACTAGGTGAGTACACACACACACACACACACACACACACTAATCCAGGGGATTAAAAGTGAGGTATTTCAGCAAATACAGGATGCGGTAGAGAGGCAGAAACAAGAACTTATGCTCTATGTTCAGGAAGAGATTAGGAAGGGAAGAGAGGACTGGGAGAGGGAATGTGCTCGTATCACAAACGAATTAAGAAGGTTTAGCAGCATGGCTAAGGATAGAGTGGGATTAGTGGGAGATGGGTTAGTGACTGCGGTTGGGATGGGGAATCCCCAGGGGACAGGCTACCAGCATGACAATGAATTCCTGAGGAGACGGTCTATTATAATACATGGATTATTCGAATCTAGGGCACCAACAAGACAAGAGAGAATAGAAACAGAAAAATACGAATTGCACGAGATATTGAGGTGTATTGGAGCAGAGATGGCAGAACGCGAGGTGGATATCAATCGACGGGTTGGACCTTACAATTGTACCAAGAAGAGACCTGTTCTGGTGCAATTCTCCAATGAGGAGGCAGTGGAGTACATAATGAGGAGCAAGCATTTACTCAGAGGAAGTGAAACCCATTACAATGTGTTTATAGAGAGGTTTATGACGAAGGATGAGCAAACAGCCCACAAAAATAGATGGCAACAACGACAACGTACTAGCCTCCCAGGTAATCTCACCTCCCAGGTCACATCCCAGGTCACCTCCCAGGTCACCTCCCAGGTCACCTCCCAGGTCACCTCCCAGGTCGCATCCTCCCCAACTCAGCCCTCTTATACATCCCCCCTGCCTCAGCCTCCCAAAACCCCCCTGTCCCTTCCACATTTGCACCTCCACAACGATTCCCCTGCCCCTGCTACATCACACTTGTCAGCGACCCCAGTGGGTCAAGCCATGCCCTCCCCAAACCCACCTTCCCATCCCCCCTCCCCAAATACCCCTTCCCACTCCCCTGCCCCTTCTACCCCATTGACTTCAATTCCATCTACTCCATCCCAGCTTCCACTGCACCCCTCTTCCACTCACCCCCAAACCCCACCCAACCCTCACCCCTCCTATGCACCTCCAGCCCACATTTAACCCCCTCACCTTGTGACCCCCTAACACCTTCCCCCATCTCCCTCTTCCCCTCTTCTACCCCAAAACCCCCACCTACCCCCGATTCCCCCCTATCTAATATACCCTCTCTTCCACTCCCAGCACCCATGCTCCATTCTCATCTCACCTCAGTATCCCTCTTCCCCCCAACCTCTCAACCTCTATCTGACTCTCAGTCTCACTCTATTTCTCAACCCCCCTATGCTATTCAGACCCCTAACTTTCAGACCCATTATGCCCTTCCTACCCCCCTAGATGCCCAGACCCCATTTGCCTACCAGGCACTCCCAGGCACCCCCCTAGCACCCCCCCACTCGCCCCCACAGCCCCCACTTGCCCCCCAGACACCCCCCAGTTCCCCCCAGACCCCTGGTGAAAGGGGGAACTCTGACACCCGAGTTTCCAGGAAGAGTCTCAAGGTTTGGTACACCAATGCTGATGGGGTAGCCAATAAAGCAGAAGAGATAAAAGAAAGAGTTAGTGAGGCAGACCCAGACATAGTGGCAATAGTGGAAACTAAAATAAATGGCATGATCTCGGATGCAATCTTTCCAGAGGGGTACCAGGTGATAAGAAAAGAAAGGACACAGAGACAGGGAGGTGGAGTGGCACTACTAATAAAGCGGAAATGGAAGTTTGATGAGCTGGAAAATCCGGGTACCAATGAAAGCACAAGCTTCATACATGGAACCCTGACAGTGGATGGGAAGAAGATTGTAATCTTGATACTCTACAATCCCCCACCAAACAGTAGAAGGCCCAGGCAGGAGTACGAGGACAGCAACAAGACATGTATGGATGAACTACAGAGGGCAGCAACTTTAGCGCATAGAATGAGAGCGAAGCTGCTGGTCATGGGGGACCTAAATCACGGAGAGATAGATTGGGAAACGAGGAATCCCCATGGCGGGGAGGAGACCTGGGGAGCGAAGCTGGTAGACGTTATTGACAGGAATTTCCTAACACAGCATGTGAAAGAAGATACTAGGGAAAGAGGAGGGGATACGCCCAGCCTATTAGATCTCATTATCACTCAGAATGTAGAAGACATCGAGCAGTTGGAACATGAAATACCACTAGGAGCTAGTGACCATTGTGTCCTAGCCTTTGACTACATGATGGAGCTTAAAATTGTGACCAAAGGACAAGAGGTCCGGGAAAGGAGACTTGATTACAGAAAAGGGGACTACAGAGGGATAAGGGACTACCTGGGAGAAGTGCAGTGGGAGGAAGAACTTAGAGGAAAAACAGTGCAAGGTATGATGACCCAAGTCATATTGAAATGCAAGGAGGCTGAAGATAGATTTATTCCAACAATAAAGAAAAAAAGCAGGAGGGAACATAATAACCCATGGTTTAATAGACAGTGTCAGGAAGCAAAGGTGAGAAGCAGGAGGGAGTGGAGGAAGTACAGAAGACAAAGGACAGAGGACAACAGGATTAGATGTAACAGAGCTAGGAATGATTACATTAACATAAGACGAGTGTCGGAAAGAAATTATGAGAACGATATTGCAGTCAAAGCGAAAAAGCAACCAAAATTACTACATAGCCATATAAGAAGGAAGATGTCGGTAAATGACCAAGTGACAAGACTGAGGAAAACAGAAGGGGCATATACAGAAAGCGACAAGGAAATCTGCGAGGTACTGAATGCAAAATTCCATGGAGTGTTCACTACCGAGCCTGAGCAGCTCCCATTGTTAGAAGAGATTACCCAAGATGAAAGACTATCAGATATAGAGGTGACAGCAGAGGATGTAATGAAACAGTTGACAACACTGGATGCAAATAAAGCTGTTGGACCAGACAAAGTATCACCGTGGATACTTAAAGAGGCAGCGCAGGCTCTCAGCGTGCCTCTGGCAATGATCTTCAATGAGTCACTTATGTCGGGAGAATTGCCCAGTTGCTGGAAGGAGGCAAATGTCGTACCGATTTTCAAAAAGGGGGATAGGGAGGAGGCACTTAACTACAGACCCGTATCACTGACAAGCATCCCCTGCAAAATACTTGAAAGAATAATTAGGCTAAGACTTGTTGAGCACCTGGAGAGCATTGGGTTTGTAAACAAGCACCAACATGGGTTCTGGACAGGGAAATCATGCCTAACAAACCTTTTAGAATTCTATGATAAAGTAACAAGGATAAGGCAGGACAGAGAAGGCTGGGCAGACTGCATATTTCTTGACTGCCAAAAGGCCTTTGATACGGTACCGCACATGAGACTGCTATACAAACTTGAGAGGCAGGCAGGAGTAAGCGGAAAGGCCCTAGTATGGGTGAAGAACTACCTAACAGGAAGGAGCCAGAGGGTAATGGTAAGGGGCGAAAAGTCGGACTGGCGAACAGTAACAAGTGGAGTACCTCAAGGATCGGTGCTGGGACCAATCCTCTTTCTAATTTACGTAAATGATATGTTTACAGGAGTGGAATCATACATGTCAATGTTTGCAGATGACGCAAAATTAATGAGAAGAGTTGTGACAGACGAGGATTGTAGGATCCTCCAAGAGGACTTACACAGGCTGCAGAGATGGTCAGAGAAATGGCTACTGGAGTTTAACACCAGTAAATGTAAAGTTATGGAAATGGGATCAGGTGACAGGAGACCAAAGGGACAGTACACAATGAAGGGGAACAGCCTACCTGTAACGATTCGAGAAAGAGACCTGGGAGTGGATGTGACACCCAATCTAACTCCTGAGGCACATATAAATAGGATAACGACAGCAGCGTACTCTACACTGGCGAAAATTAGAACTTCATTCAGAAACCTAAATGAGGAAGCTTTTAGGGCGCTTTACACTGCCTACGTGAGACCCGTCTTAGAGTATGCCGCGCCATCATGGAGCCCCCACCTGAAGAAACACATAAAGAAACTGGAGAAGGTTCAGAGGTTTGCGACGAGGCTTGTCCCAGAGCTACGAGGGATGGGATATGAAGAGCGGCTGAAGGAACTGAACCTTACGACACTAGAGAAAAGAAGGGAGAGAGGAGATATGATAGGGACATATAAAATACTCAGGGGAATTGACAAAGTGGAAATAGATCAAATGTTCACACGTAATAATAACAGAACGAGGGGACATGGGTGGAAACTGGAAACTCAGATGAGTCACAGAGATGTTAGGAAGTTTTCTTTTAGCGTGAGAGTAGTAGAAAAATGGAATGCACTTGGGGAACAGGTTGTGGAAGCAAATACTATTCATACTTTTAAAACTAGGTATGATAGGGAAATGGGACAGGAGTCATTGCTGTAAACAACCGATAGCTAGAAAGGCGGGATCCAAGAGTCAATGCTCGATCCTGCAAGCACATATAGGTGAGTACATATAGGTGAGTACACACACACACACACACACACACACACACACACACACACACACACACACACACACAATCACTCATTCTTGGCATATGCCAATCATGGTTTTCTATCATTCCAGCCACTGCCTTGTCCCAAACATTTATCGTGATAGTCATTGTCTTGTCTTAAATCGTCCATCTGAATTTTGTCTGAAACCATCCACCATCTTGCCGTAAACTTTCCATCATTTCGTCTCAAGACATCCAGCATTTTGCCTGAAGCTAACCGGCGTCTTGTCTGAAACTAGTCATTGTACTGCCTCAAAATCCGCCATCGTGTTGTCCTAAATTTCCATTAGTGAAGTGCTGGCAGCCGTCTTGAAAGGATGTAGTAGTTGGAGCTCCTATTTAGTGCTAAAAGTGGAGTGTGGTGCAGTGCCAAATGGAGATGTGCCTGTGGCTCTTAAAGGCAGAGGTTGCTCTATTATGAAAGAAGACGAGTTGCCTTAGCGTGTAGCGCCGGAAGTGGACAACTTTAACTTGACCCCCAAGAATGCTTGCGAGTAGAAAATCGTCAGAAATAAATACCAGAAATTTACTGTAAGCAAATCTGTCGTTCATGCTGTTGGGATTTCAATTGCTTCGTAGTTGGAATGAATGATGCGAGGCGTAACCTCAGCCTCCAGGTATGGAAACGACAGAAAGTAAGGTTAATGAGTGTGTTTGTGTTGTGTGTTTGCCTAGAGATAGGCAGTTTTTTTTTTTTATTATTTTCTACCACAGACGTGGCCACACATTTACAATGCTAACCAGCATATATACATTTTCTTCTGTCCTCCATGGACAGGGTTAGAGAAATGTTAAACATATAGTTCAAGGGTTTATTGAACACTCAACCACAGAAGGTGATTCGGTGCTTTTAAAACGCTAAGCTAACCTACATACGTAAATACATAGATTCACAGATTTACGTATGCCCTACATAAAGTGTTTGATGTGTCTTTTACATAGTGTCATTAATGTACATTCACAAAGGTGAAATGTAATTCTGATCAGCTTCCATATATACTTTATACCCATACATATACATACACACACACATACATATATATACACACACATGCATTCACATACATCTGTCTCATTTACTCTGACAGGGTGAGATAGCTGATAAAGAAACTAGTGTGCAATTAAGCACTTAATCACTGAAGGTGATGAAGGTGCTTTTACAAGCTCAGGTTATATAGTTACGTCATATATATACATTGTATAAATGATATATTACATGGTCAATCTTGGATACAAGTCCAATATATCATCAAGTGTTCCAGTACTCATATAGTAATTACAGAGCTCAGCATACCTTAGCCCAGGAGGGCGAAAGTCAGTCAGTATGGGACAGTCTACAATATAATGTTCAAGAGAGTGCATGTTTTCTCTTTCACAAAGTTGACACATTGTGTACTCGACATTTGGGTTTTGAGAAAGCTGCCAGATACGTCTATATCCCAGGCGTATTCTGGCCACTATAACATCACATTGCCGGGTTCTTGTTCTATTAGTCCCATATGTGAATGTCTCCTCACGATATCCATCATAATATTTAATGCTACAACTTTCAGGTCTTTGTGAATTTGTTAGGTCGGTGAGATTTTCATTAGATATTTGTTTAAGTATTCTCTTTGTCACTGCTAATGAAATACCCATATCAATTTCTACGACTGGTTTTCTGCAGGGAGTCTTAACAAGCATATCAACAGTGTCATGCCTTGAGATGCCAACATGTGATGGTATCCATAGGAATTTAATCTCAAATCTATTTTCTTTAGCAGCTAAAACATTCATTCGAATATCACTGACTATTTTCTGGCTGCCAGCAGGAATCAGGATAAGAATAAATTGCTAATAATGTGTTGTATTATATCTGCTAATGGGAAAAAACAGTTACGGTTAATTGGTATCAATTCTGGAGGAAATGAAATAAGAAAATTTAGGAGGCACTAAATACAGACGTTTTAAAGAGAGTCATTGAATCAGGGGCAAGATAGGAATCCTAAGCATATGTCGCATCCTTCCAAGAATAGGAGATGGACATAAATGGGTGTCTCGAGCAATTGAAGTCAAGAGCAAACTAGACAAATATTGCAAATGAAATGCAATATCATTCATTGATAACTGGGAACACTTCTATGGAAATGTATGCTCGGGATGCGGTTCACAAAGCTGGTACGCCTGCCAGGGTTGTTTTTGCAAATTCATTGGAATCTGTGGATGGGGGAGTTTGACTGAGTTTAAATTGTTAGATGAAAAATGTATGAGAATAGTGTTGGAGAAATGAAGCAATGAAAGCATGTATTGGCCAAAAAATACTTTGGGTAAAAATAATAGTGTGCCCCTGTTACCTAACAGTAAATAGGTACCTGGGAGTTAAACAGCTGATACGGGCTGCTTCCTGTGTGTGTGTGTGTGTGTGTGTGTGTGTGTGTGTGTGTGTGTGTGTGTGTGTGTGTGTGTGTGTGTGTGTGTGAGAAGAGAGAGAGAGAGAGAGAGAGAGAGAGAGAGAGAGAGAGAGAGAGAGAGAGAGAGAGAGAGAGAGAGAGAGAGAGAGAGAGAGAGAAAGAGAAAAAAAAAAATTTAGTAGATATGATTATGAAAAACTAGGTAGGAAGTCTCAACATTAGACAACTAACCATAAGAAAGGCGGGGTCCCGGAACCTACAGCCCGACCCTGCCAACACAAATAGTAAATTAAAAAAAAATACGGTAAATATAAATACTCCCACACCTTGATCCGTGCTGAGATTTGCTCCAGCGAACAGTTTCTGGCCGGTTTGAGAAATAGTTTCATCCACAACTCTGGCTGCTGGAGCGGCAAATGGGAAGAAGGGGAGGGAGAACACTAAGAATAAACTAGGGAAGAAGCAGGGATGGAGAAAGAGTCGTAGATTAGAGGAAGAGGTAGAAAAATATGTAACAAGGAAGGGAAAGAGGGGGAAAGGTGGCGGAGACGGAATAGGGAGGTAGGGCAAGACTCCTCTCACCTTCCAAAATTATAGAATCTAGAGCAAGCATGAGTGTAAACAAGATTTAATTTTGTATACTTTGAAAGTTTACCTTATCTTGAGATGATTTCGGGTCTTAACGTCCCCGCGGCCCGGTTCTCGTCCAGGCCTCCGTGTTGATTGTAAAAAAAATATTAATTCAAAATATGAATTGTAAAAACAATTACACTTCCTTTCCTGTTGTAATTGTACATGTCAAAAAAAAAGTGAAACGCATATCCTAGGCTTGAATAAACATGTCTAAGCCTAACACATGCAATTTTAGGCTCAATTTAGTACAAATCTATACTATACTAGGCCAAGGAAGTTAGACCTGTTGCCTGTTTTTTTTATAGTGTTCAGCTTGGAAACAAAGACAACATCAACTAACAATTGATGGTAGTGACCTGAAAGTAGGAGAGACGAGTGGGCCCAGCAGTGTGTCAGGAGAGGATTTGAACGTTGTTCCATTTTTATGCAGATGGATGGACTTGTTCCATCACGAGCTGGCAATCAAATTATGAATAACTTAATTTTTAATTAAAAAGGTAAAAATAAAAATCCATTTGGTGAAAAAAATTGAAAATTCATTATCAGTTGAAGAGCGAAGCTGCTAATTTGTCGCCAGATATATTTTTCGACAAGTAATTTAGTTTCGTATATAATGACTTTCTGAAATTACCGGTTATAATGAAGAGAAGAGAACCATATAATGAAGGCTTAATGTATCCCTTTTGGTTATCAACATATTTATGAGGACTCGGAAAGTAATCAGTTGTTTTCAGAATAGTTAATATATATAATTCCTTACAAACTCTCTCACCATCACTAATCCAACCACTTGGGCTGGACGGTAGAGCGACGGTCTAGCTTCATGCCGGTCGCGTTCAATTACCGACCGTCCAAGTGGTTGGGCACCATTCCTTCCCCCCGTCCCATCCCAAATCCTTATTCTGATCCCTTCCAAGTGCTATATAGTCACAATGTGCTGGCGCTTACCCATGATAATTCCCTCCCTCCCTCACCATCACTAACATATATAATCACTTTTATACATACACACTTCTCTCTCACTCTCACTCGCGTTTACACTTCCCAGGATAGGTTGAATAAATTAGTCAATTAAATTAGCATTCAAACCAACCCGAATCAAACCACACGAATCAAAATCATAGTAAATAAACTATTGTTTTCGCACAAAAAAATCGCATCACATCAAACTGATTAAAACCTAAAACACACGAAAACGTTATTCGTATCGGTATAGATAATAATTGTTAAATAACCTATACCAAACATGTTAAAAATGTCAAGGTTTCCATCAAATCGTAATTCATCAATTATTTTGGGGTCCACTTACGAAAACCTGTACATCTTCTCTCAATGGCAGCTTTGATTACATTTCTTAAACAATTTATGAGCTGAGAAATACGAAGAAGGTCCCCGGTTGTTCAACGTCCTCACAGCGACTGTAAGAAATATTGCCGGAACAACCGTGGACATCTTCAAGAGAAAACTGGACTGTTTTCTAAGAGAAGTTCCGGATCAGCCGGGCTGTGGTAGGTATGTGGGCCTGCGGGCCGCTGCAAGCAACAGCCTGGTGGACCAAACTCAAGTCGAGCCAGGCCTCGGGCCGGGCTTGAGAAGTAGAAGAACTCCCAGAACCCCATCAAGCAGGTAAGAAGTTATTTATAACAATGATAATATTTGACTAACATTTCGAAGTTGCTAAACTTAAATATAAACAAAGGTGTGATGATTAATGAGAGATGTACAGGTTTCGTAATGGATGATTAAACATTTGATGAATTCTGGTGCATAACGGAACAAATCGAACTTGCCTTCATAACATTTCATGTGTGGGATCGGTTATAGTTCGGTAGTACAATCGGGTTCGTTCACGACTCACAATCGGGAACCCCCGGGGAGACAGAAATGGTTGGGTACGTTTCCTTTCACCTAATACTTCTGTTCACCTAGCAGTAAATTTGTACCCGGAAGTTAATCAACTATTGTGGGATTGCATCCTGGAGAGAGTGGTTTTATCTAGGGGGGACCTCGATATAAGCCTAACGTGTGTGTATGTGTAATAGATAGATATATATATATATATATATATATATATATATATATATATATATATATATATATATATATATATATGTCGTACCTAGTAGCCAGAACGCACTTCTCAGCCTACTATGCAAGGCCCGATTTGCCTAATAAGCCAAGGTTTCATGAATAATTGTTTTTCGACTACCTAACCTACCTAACCTAACCTAACCTAACTTTTTCGGCCACCTAACCTAACCTAACCTAACCTATAAAGATAGGTTAGGTTAGGTTAGGTAGGATTGGTTAGGTTCTGTCATATATCTACGCTAATTTTAACTTCAATAAACAAAAATTGACCTCATACATAATGAAATGGGTAGCTTTATCTTTTCATAAAAAAAATTAGAGAAAATATATAAATTCAGGAAAACTTGGCTTATTAGCCAAATTGGGCCTTGCATTGTAGGCCGAGAAGTGCATTCTGGCTACTAGGTACGACATTATATATATATATATATATATATATATATATATATATATATATATATATATATATATATATATATATATATATATATATATATACACACACACACACATGTTGAATATAACCGAAAAGGTAATTCGATTAATAATGCATAAACAACAGGGCTCCATCAAGGAACACAATCTCTTCTCACAACCAGACCATCACCAGATAAATCTTAACAAAAAACACAGAAATCATTGATAGAAACAGTGATAGCAGGAGGCTCGACATCAGCGAGGCACTACACATCAAGAAGTCAACACCAGCAACCAACAGCCAATTAATGAACAACTATATTCTACCCACTTCAAGACCCCAAACCAACATAGAAGCAGGAAGAGGAGGTATAGGCCAATAGGCCTTATGCAGTTACTTCCATTCTTATGTTTTCATACCCAATTTATACCCATTGTTTCGTGTTCTGTTTTGTGTTTGTCACCTCACCCAAAACTTTTGTGCCTTATCACCTCACCCAAAAACGAGTACAAGTACGATGAATTTGTATGTGTAAACTAAGTCTTTGAAAATGTAATAAGAATTATGAAACGCGTTCAGGCGTCAGACCATAAATAAAAATTAATTTTGGAGAATTGATATTTCAATTATCATCGACAGTGAAGAGAAACATAAGAAAGAGAAAATTCGTGTTAAAATTATTAATCTTACCTTTTTGGTCATATTCAACAACATATCTTTAAAGAAAGACTGCTACCAAAATATATTAGTATTTATATATATATATATATATATATATATATATATATATATATATATATATATATATATATATATATATATATATATATATATCGTACCTAGTAGCCAGAACGCTCTTCTCAGCCTACTATGCAAGGCCCGATTTGCCTAATAAGCCAAGTTTTCCTGAATTAATATATTTTCTCTAATTTTTTTTATTATGAAATGATAAAGCTACCAATTTCATCATGTTTGAGATCAATTTTATTTTATTGGAGTTAAAAGTAACGTAGATATATGACCGAACCTAATCAACCCTACCTAACCTAACCTATCTTTATAGGTTAGGGTAGGTAGCCGAAAGCTAGGTTAGGTTAGGTAGGTTAGGTAGTCGAAAAAA
Source organism: Procambarus clarkii (assembly GCF_040958095.1). Lineage (NCBI taxonomy): Eukaryota > Metazoa > Arthropoda > Malacostraca > Decapoda > Cambaridae > Procambarus > Procambarus clarkii. The sequence goes on from NC_091174.1 coordinate 16,533,158, forward strand.
CATTAATTCATGAAAACTTGGCTTATTAGGCAAATCGGGCCTTGCATAGTAGGCTGAGAAGTGCGTTCTGGCTACTAGGTACGACATATATATGTCATACCTGTATATATACATATACATATACATATATGTATATGTATATATACACATATATGAATATATACATATACATTTTGCATTTGTGTTCCTCACGTGTGCCCCAAAGAATGAGATGATTTAATAAAATACCATGCCCTAGATTACCAACAGAGTGCCGGCGGGGGATAGGGAATTAGCCTCGGCTACCATCCTTATTTGTCCGGTCGTGTTGGTTGAGTGGTTAAGGGATCCTGTACATCAGATGCATTGCTTCTGGCAGTATGAGTTCGAGTCACTTCTGGGGTGTGAGTTTTCAGTTTACTATATATTTATTATATATATATATATATATATATATATATATATATATATATATATATATATATATATTTATTATGTGAGAAAGTTACAGGAACACACAAGCCATAGATCACAAAGAACTAATTGACCCGGCCGGTATTCAAACCCATGCCGTCCAGGATCACCCCTAAGCTTACACAGTACCGTGAAACCGCTTGACCATAACGACCGGACAAAAGATGATGGAAACCGAGGCTTCCTTAATATAGCGGTTAAGTAATTATCAAAAGAAGGCACCAAACCAGGAAGGCTATGTAGCACCATCAAATGTGTGGAATAATCAGAGGGCGCTAAATATCATCATGAATGCCAATACGAGAACAGAAACGCATAAGGCGAACGATATCAAAAGTATCCGATTCACCAAGAATACTATCGAGAGACAAGCGACCGCGAGGGGCGGTCGGAAAACAAGACACACGCTCGTCCCGGAAATCAGGACATTCAACAAGGATATGCACGACCGTAAAAGGGACAATGCAATTTGGACAATAAGGAGCAGGGCGGCGCTCCATTAAGTGACCGTTAGTTAAGCGAGTATGGCCAATACGCAACTTCGTTAGAGCCGTTTCCCATCACCGGTTACAGTGGTAGGTGGACGGCCACGAGGACACATAACTCTCAAGAGTACGCAGTTTGTTACCAGTAATGAAAGACCAATAAGCCTGCCAACGGGTAAGGATGGATGAATGGATAATTGGGTAAAAGTCAGAATAAGGCATACCTTTATAGGAGATGGGACAAGAGCGGACAGCTTCCCTGATGGCAGCATCCGCACGCTCATTTAAAGACACACCAATATGGCTGGGAATTCAGCAAAACTCAACTGACTTAAATTGACTGTGAACAAGAAATAGCCAATGCTGGATCTCGACAACTACTGGATAAACCAGATTAAAGGACCTGAGAGCCATTAGGGCACTACGAGAGTCAATAACAACTACAAAGGAAGATTGACAACGAGAAAGCAGGAGACGAAGAGCATAGAGAATAGCATAAAGCTCCGCTGTGAAGATGCTAGTCTCCGGAGGTAAGCGACCCATATAAGTGCAATCAGGAAAAACAACAGAGTAGCCAACACCGTCCGCAGACTTAGACCCATCGGTGAAGACGGAAACGGAGCAGGAGTGAGAAGAAAAGTGTTCAAGGAAAAGGCGTTTTAGAACTGTAGGGAAGGGGGAGTTAAAGGAATCAAATGATGCGGGTCAAGGATGTACAAAACTACGGGGGCAAAGAAGGAACAACACGAGTAAAAATATTAGAAATACGAACTGAAAGAGAATCCTGTAAGCGAGATAATCGGACAGAAAGAGAGAGGTGGTGAAGAGGAACAGAAACCGCAGGAGGGGTAAAAGTTAAAGCACGACAGAGGCGAGAGGAAGAATGTTGCAAGGACCGCTGCAAGATAGCGAAGACAATAGCGATCACGGCGGTCCTGTTGAGATAGGAAGCCAGTGTCAACATACCAGCTGAGGACGGGAGTCAAACGAAAGGCACCAAAACTGAGGCGCAACCAGTATGGTGCAAAGCATCAAGACGGCGAAGAGTAGGAGGAGAAGCAGACAAGAAAGCAGGGCAACCATAATCGAGCTTAGGCAGAACGAGAGAGGAATGTAAAGCGAGTAGAATGCGGCTCCCCAAGAAGTATGGGACAATACCTGAAGGAGGGTAAGGGCCTTAGAGCATTCAACACGGAGGTAAGAGATATGGGGCGACCAAGACAAACGAGTGTAAAAAATCAACCCCAAAAGCTTAGCGGAATCCATGTACACTGGGATGACCATAAAGCGACAAAGAAGGACGAAGAACGACACGGTTCCGAGTAATAGTCATAGCACAAGTCTTAGATGAAGAGAACCTGAAGCCATGATGGGTGGCCCTTGACGACACGCCATCAATCGCAAGTTGAAGCCGGCGTTGAAGGAGAGGCGAATCATCACCCTGACAGCAAAGGGTAAGATCGTCGACAAAGAAAGTGGAGAAGACACCCGTAGGAAGAGAGGAAAGAAGACCATTGAGGGCAACCAGAAAATGAGTAGTGCTCAGAACACTACCCTGGGGCACACCTTCGTATTGCCGAAAAGAGGCAGAGAGAGCGGCACCAAGCCGCACCCGAAAGGAACAACGAGAGAGGAAGCTGTGGAGAAAGAGAGGGAGATTACCATGAAGACCAAAAGAATGAAGCTGGGATAGAATATGATATCGCCAAGTGGTGTCGTAAGCTTTTTCCAGGTCAAAAAGGACGGCAACAACGGATGTCTTCGCAACAAAAGATCTTCCAAACAAAGACCCAAAAGTGATTCCATGCACCCGCCAAACCCCCTGTTTATGAATGTAAAGCGGTTTACACACGACTCACAACTGCTGACGTTCGAACATATCCGGAATAAGTGCTTCACTGACGAATTTTGTTCGAACCACAACGCTATAAATGCTTCACCCACGTACTACAAATACAAATAATCGCCAACAGAACCTAAACACCTGACCTAACCTAACCTAACCTATGCCTATTTATGCACAATATGCTAATATATTATAATATTAATTTATACTTGAGAAAATTCCCGTTTTGAATGAACAGCATGTTAAAATTTATGAACGCGTCTGTGGGGTTGACCGCTGAATGTAATGGACTTGAGTCGAGGACGGGTTGCTGTAAATGCTTCACCCACGTACTACAAATTCAAAAAATCGCCAACAGAACCTAAACACCTAACCAATGCTTAAATATGCACAGTATGCTAGTATATAACTATATTAATTTATATTTGAGAAAATACCTGTAATGAATGAACAGTATTTTATAACTGATGAATGCGTCTTTGGGGTCGAGCACTGGATAGAATGAACTTTGATCTGAGCATGGGTTGAGTTATTAGTCGTGTGCAAACCGTTTTCTATAAAAAAAACAGGGGTTTTGGCGGCTCGATTAGCAATCATTTGGTTTTTGTTGACGAGGACAAGACTATCTAATCTTTCGAGACCCATTTAAATCGATTGATCAAGATCTAATCCAAAGATTCAACTGAGTCTTAAAATAGTAATTCTTTAGCACTTATCCTTTAAGGCAAAAGAAGATTAAACTAAAGAAGAGGAATTTAGAGATGTGAGAGAAAGGGAGAGCGAGGGAGAGGAGGCACGCGGTGTGAGAGGAAGTATACACACAGGACTGGAGAGTCAAAATAAGCAGGTGCTTTCTGAACCTTTAGAGCAGTGTAATGCACAAGGTAGCAGCCTCATGAAAGGCGCCCACAATACACTCCCTCTCACTCCCACATTCCACTCACCCTTTCATGCTACCACATAACAACGAACACACTAAAAGCTCTATTTCTCCAGCCTCCGTCCCTCAGGCTATTCTCGTCCCTGCAGCGGCTGACCCCCAAGACATATTCATCAACTTTAATGTATTGTGTGTTCAAACTCTGCATTTTGTTCATATTAAATAACATTATATGTTTATAATTTGGGGTATAGTTTGTTATGTTGAGTGTTAAGGTTGGCAATTATTTGTATTTGTAGTTTGTGAGAAGCATTTGAAGATGTGATTCAGAGGACGTCAGCGAGGCACTTTTCCAGAAAAGATTAAATGTTGTGAGCTGTGTGTAAACCGGTTTTTCATTCACAAACGCTGATTCTGGCGCCAGGATTAACGAGCATTTAATCTTTGTATATGAGGACGGGTCACAGTCACAGCCCCGCTCCTGTGCCAGGTAAGTCCATTACGGGTTCACCAAAGCCCGTGCTACTTTGAACATTTTGTTCAGAGTAGCTGAATCTAAAAACCACAACAGAGGACGGGTGGCTATCCTCGCATGTTCAACATGAACTCCTCCTCCTCCTACTCGTTTAAATACTCCAACACTCATGCAGGGATTTGTTCATCAGTGTTCAATGTTCCGATATGTGGATGTAAACTCAGTTCAGTTTATACTTTTGATGCACAAGAGATAATGTAGATACATACGGGAAGACTGGAGATCTGTGACTTCTACACGACTTGTCTCATGAAACTGGTGAGCTTTGGTCTTATTGTAATCCCCCCACACACTCTCCACCCCCCCCCCACACACACACGCACACACTCTCCACCACCACCCCACACACACACACTCTCCACCACCCCCCCCCCCCACACAAACACACACACTCCACCACCCACAAAGCCTTTGACCCAGTACCTCAGAAAGGCTGTTACAAAAGTTTGAGCATCAGGCAGGAGTAAAAGGTAAGGTGCTCCAGTGGATAAGGGAGTATCTAAGCAACAGGAAACAGCGAGTAACGGTGAGGGGGGAGACATCAGAGTAGCGAGATGTCACCTAGCGGAGTCCCACAGGGCTTTGTACTTGGACCCATCCTGTTTCTAATATATGTAAATGATCTTCCAGAGGGTATAGACTCGTTCCTCTATATGTTTGCTGATGATGCAAAAATTATGAGAGAAATCAAGACAGATGAAGATAGACAGAGACTACAGGATGACCTGGACAAACTGGAGGAATGGTCTAGAAAATGTCTACTAAAGTTCAACGCAGGAAAGTGTAAAGTAATGAAATTAGGTGAAGGAAGCAGAAGCCTGAACACAAGGTACCATCTGGGAGGTGAAATCCTGCAAGAGTCAAATAGAGAGATCTGGGGGTTTATATCACACCAATCTGTCCCCAGACGCCCATATCAAAAGGATATCATCAGCGGCATATTCTAGGTTGGCCAACATAAGAACTGCCTTTAGAAACTTGTGTAAGGAATCGTTCAGGACCCTGTATACCACTTATGTCAGATCAATCCTGGAATATGCAGCTCCAGCCTGGAGTCCATACCTAGTTAAACACAAGACAAAGTTAGAGAAGATTCCGCGGTATGCCACCAGGCTCGTCCCGAAACTGAGAGGTATGAGCTATGAGGAAAGGCTGAATGAGCTGAACCTCACGAAAACAGTCCATGGAAAACAGTCACGTCCATGGAAAACAGAAGAGTAAGGGGAGACATGATAACCACCTACAAAATTCTCAGGGAAATTGCCAGGATGGACGAAGACAAACTCTTCAGCACGAACAAGGGGACACAGGTAGAAACTTTGTATCCAAATGAGCCACAGAGACATTAGAAAGAATTTTTTCAGTGTCAGAGTAGTTAACAAATGGAATGCACTAGAAAGTGATGTGGTGGAGGCTGACTCCATACACAGTTTCAAATGTAGATATGATAAGAGCCCAGTAGGCTCAGGAATCTGTCCACCTAGTTGATTGACAGTCGAGAAGCGGACCAAATAAACAAAGCTCAACCCCCGTAAGTACAAATAGGTGAATACACCACCATCCCCACACTCCCCCCCCTCCCCCACACACACACACACTCCCCACCACCACCCACACACACACACTCTCCCCACCACCACCCACACACACACACACACTCCCCACCACCACCCCCACACACACTCCCCACCACCACCCACACACACACTCCCCACCACCACCCACACACACACTCCCCACCACCACCCACACACACACACTCCCCACCACCACCCACACACACACACTCCCCACCACCACCCCCACACACACTCCCCACCACCACCCACACACACACTCCCCACCACCACCCCCACACACACTCCCCACCACCACCCACACACACACTCCCCACCACCACCCCCACACACACTCCCCACCACCACCCACACACACACTCCCCACCACCACCCACACACACACACACACTCCCCCCCCCCCACCCACACTCTCCCCACCACCACCCACAACTAACAACTTCCTCACACCAACAGAATATCCGTCATCTTCCGCGTGCGCTCAGCCAAGGCGGTGAAGATCACGGACCTGGACCTGATGAAGCGACTGGGTGTTATCGTGGGCGTGTTCACCGTCTTCCTGGCTATCCGCACCGTCGTCGCCCCTCCGCACGTGAGTATAACCTTCCCTTCCCGCACCGTCGTCGCTCCTCCGCACGTGAGTATAACCTTCCCTTCCCGCACCGTCGTCGCCCCTCCGCACGTGAGTATAACCTTCCCTTCCCGCACCGTCGTCGCCCCTCCGCACGTGAGTATAACCTTCCCTTCCCGCACCGTCGTCGCCCCTCCGCACGTGAGTATAACCTTCCCTTCCCGCACCGTCGTCGCCCCTCCGCACGTGAGTATAACCTTCCCTTCCCGCACCATCTATTACTCGTACAGCTGTACTGGCATCACCTCTTACTCGTACAGCTGTACTGGTACCATCTCTTACTCGTACAGCTGTACTGGCACCATCTCTTACTCGTACAGCTGTACTGGCATCACCTCTTACTCGTACAGCTGTACTGGCACCATCTCTTACTCGTACAGCTGTACTGGCACCATCTCTTACTCGTACAGCTGTACTGGCATCACCTCTTACTCGTACAGCTGTACTGGCATCACCTCTTACTCGTACAGCTGTACTGGCATCACCTCTTACTCGCACAGCTGTACTGGCATCACCTCTTACTCGTACAGCTGTACTGGCACCATCTCTTACTCGTACAGCTGTACTGGCATCACTTCTTACTCGTACAGCTGTACTGGCACCATCTCTTACTCGTACAGCTGTACTGGCATCACCTCTTACTCGTACAGCTGTACTGGCACCATCTCTTACTCGTACAGCTGTACTGGCATCACCTCTTACTCGTACAGCTGTACTGGCACCATCTCTTACTCGTACAGCTGTACTGGCATCACCTCTTACTCGTACAGCTGTACTGGCACCATCTCTTACTCGTACAGCTGTACTGGCACCATCTCTTACTCGTACAGCTGTACTGGCATCACCTCTTACTCGTACAGCTGTACTGGCACCATCTCTTACTCGTACAGCTGTACTGGCACCATCTCTTACTCGTACAGCTGTACTGGCATCACCTCTTACTCGTACAGCTGTACTGGCACCATCTCTTACTCGGACAGCTGTACTGGCATCACCTCTTACTCGTACAGCTGTACTGGCACCATCTCTTACTCGTACAGCTGTACTGGCATCATCTCTTACTCGTACAGCTGTACTGGCATCACCTCTTACTCGCACAGCTGTACTGGCATCACCTCTTACTCGTACAGCTGTACTGGCACCATCTCTTACTCGTACAGCTGTACTGGCATCACCTCTTACTCGTACAGCTGTACTGGCACCATCTCTTACTCGTACAGCTGTACTGGCATCACCTCTTACTCGTACAGCTGTACTGACACCATCTCTTACTCGTACAGCTGTACTGGCATCACCTCTTACTCGTACAGCTGTACTGGCACCATCTCTTACTCGTACAGCTGTACTGGCATCACCTCTTACTCGTACAGCTGTACTGGCACCATCTCTTACTCGTACAGCTGTACTGGCATCACCTCTTACTCGTACAACTGTACTGGCACCATCTCTTACTCGTACAGCTGTGCTGGCATCACCTCTTACTCGTACAGCTGTACTGGCACCATCTCTTACTCGTACAGCTGTACTGGCATCACCTCTTACTCGTACAGCTGTACTGGCACCATCTCTTACTCGTACAGCTGTACTGGCATCACCTCTTACTCGTACAGCTGTGCTGGCATCACCTCTTACTCGTACAGCTGTACTGGCATCACCTCTTACTCGTACAGCTGTACTGGCATCACCTCTTACTCGTACAGCTGTACTGGCACCACCTCTTACTCGTACAGCTGTACTGGCACCACCTCTTACTCGTACAGCTGTACTGGCATCACCTCT